>NC_029788.2:119469984-119471321 GCF_000816755.2 Arachis ipaensis
AGGCAGAGAGGCTTATATATCTTAACAGAAGTATTTTATGTGTTAGGCATAAAAATAATTTTAAAAGGTTAATAAAATTATCCTATGCAAAATAATTATAATACTAATATAAGTATTAGGCATAAAAATAACTCTTACTTCTATAAGACTATAAGATAATAATGGGTTTCAAATTTCAATTTGTTTAATAATTATTCTGCTAAAAAAATATTCAATTGACCCCACTCAATTGGAACATCATTTCAATATTTCATTGTTGATGTTATATTCCTAATTAAACATACATTGGGCATCAATGTATGTAATTTCTATATATATACTATATAGTTAATAGAGTTGTCTCGTTGTTGATGTTGCCAAATAGAGAAGCAATTACATTATCATTGGTGGCCTAAATGGAATTATTAACATTATCAGATGTCTCTGTTGTTTGTTTTCATAGTGTATGTTTGGAGTGCATAAATTAGTAAACACAAATTTTATTTGTTTCTACCAAGCACAGACACTTCGCTGAGTTGTCGTGTGCGCGTATCAGATATATTTTGGATACAATACTCACCGACATTCGTCCGACATGCGTGTTTGTTGTGTCCAACCGCGTCTTAATAAAAAATAAAAAATTCTTTTTCAGACACACTTGGACACACCTAAATATCATCACGTGTCAGCGTGTCCAGTCTTATTTTTAATATATATTCTTAAAATAAATTTAAATATAGTATATATTATTTAAAACAAAAAATATTTTAAATACTTGATATAATTAAAATAAGACATTAAAAATTTTAATTTATATTTTAATATCAATAAAATATCAAAATATCATTATGATTTATCTAAAAAATATTTTATATTTTATATTTATACGTGTCCCCGTGTCAGATAAAATTTTAAAATTCGCGTATTAATGTGTCTCCTGTCGTGTCGTGTCCCATATCTATGTGGCATCATAGATTTATTTACATTAAAATTAATCACTAATATAATTACATAATGTATAATTTGATAGTTGATTTTAATGTATATATATAGTACAGTGGTTTAGTAAATTACTAAGAAACTTTAGAGATTGGGGTGGGGGCTTTGAACAAGGTCATAATCATTTAGTCTATATTTCATTTATGGAGGCAAGCATTTTATGTTAAATATTCATTTAAAGACTACGCTATCCAATGGCTTAGCTCAACAAAGATCGACAGAGTATTACACGTATTATTTTTTTCAAATTTCCAATTCAGCTGATGATGACCACCTTAATTTCGGCAGAAAAAAATTGGCAAGAAAATAATTCTCTTTCTTGGGGGCCAAGAAAGTTATTAATTTAAAATTTAATTTAA
>NC_029788.2:119473660-119474524 GCF_000816755.2 Arachis ipaensis
ATCAATCACCAACAAATATAATTGAATAAGCGTATAATATATTTTGATGGACAATCTATCTAATTAAATTATCGAGTGAATTCTTTACTTATATACACAAAACAGAATTTCTTATGTATATGTAAATTGTAGGAGCTAACCACGGTTTACTTGTAAATGGAATGTATCATAAACCGTAGCAAACTTTTACTAAGGGAGGCAAATGCACATGAAACATGGTAAGCAGCAACGGTTTATGAGAAGAAAAATTTTATATATATGTGAGTGAGATTCAAACTGGTAAAGAGATTATTGTCACAATAGAAATAACAACAATACCAACAGAAATAATTCTACTAACAATAACAATCTATAACAATATATAAGGTGAATAGGAGAATTTGGTGTCCAATTTCCATTTTTCCATCTTAATCTTATTGATAAATAGTGTTTAATATAATTGTTGTCTTAAAATTTGGTCAAAAATGTAATTATTAGTTAATTTTTTTTGTTCTTTGTACAGTTATTTTTTTATTCTACACATAACTTCTACTCATGTTGTCTTTTTCTCTGTTCTATGGAGTACATGTAGTACTCTCTACTTATCTTTATTTTACTTAATTAAAAAAATAATGATAAATATGTGTATGGAGAATAGTAAAAAATAATAAAAATGAAAATAAAATTTTTTTAAAAAATAATGGAACAAAATATGATTTAACATATTAAATATAAAATTAAAAAAATTAACAATTAAAATTATGTAAGAAAAAGAGTTCTTTAAATTTAAATTTTTATATCTACTTCAAATTAAATAAGATTAAAAAATAAATAAATTTATAAATATTTATAAAGTTTTATCTTAATTGTTACATATAATAATAA
>NC_029788.2:119475212-119476021 GCF_000816755.2 Arachis ipaensis
CTAGAAAAATATTAAGAATTATTATAAATAAATGTTAAGAATAGGGGAGATATATAACAATAATATAATATTTTTATATTTTTGTTTCAGCACAAATGTTACGTCATGACCATCAACGGATTATGTATTTATACTACTTAACATGTAAACTGTGGTAGCCAAGAGTGGTTTATGTTCAAGGCCTTCTCTTCATAAACCGTGGGAAGCAACTACGGTTTATGCTTAAGTTTTTTTTCTTCCATGGTAGGTAGCCACGGATTATGCCCAATCTCTTCCAACCATAAACTCTCCTAGCCTCCAACGATTTACGTTGAAACTAGAAACTGTGGTTAGCTTCCATGGTTTACATAAAAATGAAATTGCACATGCACATAAGAAGTTTCTGTTTTGTGTATACAGATAAACGATTCATACAATTTATTTAATTAGGTAGATTGCCCTATTTTTATATTATCAATATATTAAAATTTTTTTAACGAAAACTATTAATACTGCTGAAATTATAATTAATTTGACATTTTTTTAATTTTATTGACCAATAGTGTAAAGCTATATATGTTTGCTATTAATGTATAATAAAAGAATTAAAGTTAAATCAGTACAAATAACTAAAACTATTATAATAACTATTTGTCATGATTTTTCATACTCCTATATTTTGATTAGTTAATAATTTTTTATCCTGTTAACACACATAAACATTAATTCATTTAATTATATAAGAAGAATAATATTGTTTCGTTCTTTTTTCATTTTCTTTTACCCTGTTAACACACACATATTTAATTTTATTTTATTTATGATAGATT
>NC_029788.2:119476074-119476573 GCF_000816755.2 Arachis ipaensis
TTTTCTCTCCTTTTAATTTTTTTAGCATTCAAACAAAAAAAAAATAAAATTTTCTATTTATTTTTTTTTCAATTTTTTCTTTCTTTTTGTTTTTCTTTAAACCAAACATAGTGTTAATATTCCATAATCCATATTTCCCAATTTTTTACATAGAAAGAGACAAACACGTAGGTTAGTGCCACGTGGGAGAAGCTTCGGAATGGTGTGTATTCTGCGTTTGATGACGTCCAGCATCTAACGCTCACATGATCTTCTATGGTGTGCGAAATACAAAATTTTTATTCTACACATAATTATAGTTACCAATACATATTGTTTTAGCGGAATGTTAGCGGCAGCAACTTTTGTGATTTGTAGCTATTAAATAATTATTAATAATGGTTTTAATAGTGTGAAATTGGTGTGAGATTTTATCCAATAGCTCACTTTTCTTTACTTGTTATATACTGGCCAGAATTTAACAAAATTATTGACCCCTAGACTTTTTCATTGTTTTAAC
>NC_029788.2:119476586-119484990 GCF_000816755.2 Arachis ipaensis
AATCTGCAGCAGCAAGAAACTTCACTGAGGTCCAACTCCAACCCAAACTATTTAATTACACTGCTCCATTGATTGTAGGATCCTTAATTCTAATTTGGTTTTTCTTCTTTTTTTTCCTAACTGATGATTTAAGAGATTAATTAAAAGGAATATTTGAAATTTTGAAATGTCTATAATTAAAAGGGAAAATTACATTGAAAGCCTTAGCCAATTATCTTCAAACATACATTTATATTAGAAAAACTTTACTGATAAATATATTCACAATAAGAAATGATAAAAATAAACCGAATTAATTTATTTATAGAAGAAGGAAAGAAAATTTTGATAAAGTTCTAGCCTCTAGGAATGAGTCGAGTTTTTAATACAAAAGTTGAATATGATAAATAATAAAAAAATAATAATCAGGTCATGAACCAAGTCAAATAGTATATAGAGAGTTTGTACTTATTAAGTTCAAGAGCGCCTAAACTCATCACTTCTGTCATGAACTCATGATTAAAGATAACTCTGCAATTATTTTGATTGTTTTAAGTAATCCGAATAAATGTATGTTTAGATGTTATTAAATCGCGTTAAAAAATTTAAATAAAAATAAAGTATTAATAAAATAAAAAATAATTTTATAAATATATAATTTTTTATATTTTTTTAAAAAAATTATATTATTATATTTAAATATAATATTGGGAGACAGAGATTGAGAAACGGAGATTAAATTAAGTTTTTGTATTATGTTTGGTGTAAAATATACTAGATTGAGTTATGTCTTAGTATTATGTTTAGTTTAAAATAAATATGAAAATGGAGGAATATATTTAAAATTTAAAAAATTACATGAGAATTTCAATACCTTTATTCTTACTTTTTAAAAATAGTGAAGAGATTGAAATTTTATATCTCACGACTAAAATTTTAGTTTTCGTCTCTAATTTCAATTCTAAAAGAAAATGACAAATCGATCTCTGACTTTTTGGTTCGTAAACATTTAAATTTCTCAATATTTAAAAATATATTTAAATTTTTTACCTCTTTAAAATTTGGACATATTAATTCTTGTGTCTAATTTTTCTAATTTTAAAATTTCTCTCAGATGTTCATCTGTATCAACTAAGTCAGTATAATAGAAATTATGTTTGATTTTTTTATTGAGTCTAACAGATCCAAATAAAAATGAGAGATTGATATGTTTAAATTTTAAAAAAACTAAAAACTTAAATATATTTTTAAATTTTCAAAAATTTAAATATATATAAATTAAAAAATCAAAGACTTATTTATTTTTTTCTTCGATTCCGATTCTAATATATGGAAATAACCATTACCATAAAGATCACTTAACCTTTGTCGTATTTATTAATTTTGGTCTTTTGTTTCTATATTTATTGGGATTTTACGGTGGTTGGCGGTGGTAGCTGTATGTGGGTGAGACCAGAAAGAGAATAATCAATCATATGGAAAAGGTTCCTCCATTTCTTTGAAATTTCATCACCTATGACAAGCAACATTCTAAGTTTTAAGACATAATGTATAGCCAGTAAATTATAGTTCAAATGGCATAATTTTTTCATATTCAATTAAAAGGTTGCGGATTCAAATCTCTTATTTTTAGTTAAAAAAAGACATAATGGGTAATTTTTTTGGATAGTCACCGTTCTGAATTTGATTAATTTATAATTTCGTTGAAATTTACCTTTTACTAAATATATAAAATACTAATAACTAAATTAAGACGTGATACTTATACAACCTAAACAGCTAATATATAGAAAAAGAATAATTATTAGTTTATTACCCCAATACAAACGATGAAATGCATAAGAACACCGTCAACATGTAAGAGACCAAGAGCAGGATAAACTATTGGATTATTGTATTATTGGAATACATGTTGTAAAGTTATAGATAATTATTTTTGTGTGTAATTTTTAAATATTATAAATAAAATAATATAAATAATTAAACATAATTTTAAATCATGATTTAATGTGGTATTGGGGTATTGAATATTGAGTGATAAATAAGTTGCTATAAGTTTGAACATAATTATAATTTCAAGAGTTTGAGTCATGAAAATTACGTTATGTAAAAAAATAGTTAATATCTATCTTAAAGACATATATTACAATTATATTATTAGTGCAACTTTTTAAGTTATTTTTAACAAGTTAAAATTAGCTAAAATATTCTATGAATATAAGAAAATCAACTACTTATTAAAAGAAAACATATACCATCAATATTTAATATTAGTTAAATATTTATGTGTCCATAAAAAATGCTTCAAGATTTATTAAAATATTTGGTTAAATTACATCTTAAAAACACATTTAAGTTTTAGAGCAAATAATAATAATAATATCTTTTTTTAGTTTTTGATGTATTTATGATATATTTGGTAACAGTGAAAAATTTAAATTATTTTAATAATTTTTATTTGTATAATCGTTTTTCTTAAATAATTGATTATGTGGCAATTAATTTATGTTTGGATAATGATTTTAAGATAATCTATTGTGTTTTTGAGTGATATATAAAATCACAAATTAAAATAGGTATGAAATAATTATTTATATTATTTCATATTTTATACTTGAAGTCAAATAGATAAAATGAGAAATCATTATAACTCAAAAGTCAAAACAATAATGTTTTGCCTGGAATCAAAACCTTCAAGATATGATGTTTATAAATGTTGAAAATTAATTTTATTTTATAACTTTAAAATAATAAACTTTTTGTTTATAATTAAAAGAGATAGAGAGTATTTTATTGCTTGTTGTTGTGTAAAAAGCCTGAGCCTATATCCCTATTTATACATGTGCAAGGCTTTATTTTTTCAAACTATATTAAATACAATCATCCTTGAGAATGGGCATCCACATAAGATGTGATAAAGTATTCTTATCACAACACTCCCGATTGGATGACCATTTAGGATTATTGCCTCATTAAAACTTTACTAAAGAAAATCCAATGGGAAAAAAAACTTTAGTGAAGGAAAAAGAGTACAATATCCTTTGTGATGGAGACTGCCTCATTAAGAACCTTGTCAAGAAAAATCCAATGGGAAAAAAACCTGACCAAGGAAAAAAGAGTACAGTCTCTCCCTCTTGTCGACATCATTTAATGTCTTGAAATCGGCACATCCTAATCTCATGTATCAATCTTTTAAAGGAGGATTTTGGGAGTGACTTTGTGAATAAATCTGTCAAATTGTCACTTGAATGGATCTGTTGGACATCAATTGTCCCTTGATTTTGAAGATCATGAGTGAAGAAGAATTTGGGAGAAATATGCTTTGTTCTATCGCCTTTGATGTATCCGCCTTTAAGTTGAGCAATGCATGCTGTATTATCTTCAAATAGGACAGTTGGAGCTATCTTATGATCAATCAGTCCACATGATGATAGAATATATTGAATAAGACTTCTCAGCCAAAAACACTCGCGACTAACTTCATGAATCGCCAGTATTTCAGCATGATTAGAGGAGGTTGTTGCTATCGTCTGTTTCGTGGAACTCCATGATATAGTTGTACCACCATATGTGAACAGGTATCCTATTTGAGATCTCCCTTTATGTGGATCAGACAAGTATCCGGCATCTGCATAGCCAACTAGTTGTGACTTGGATCCATATGGATAAAACAATCCCATATCAACCGTTTCATGAAGATATCGAAAAATTTGTTTGATTCCACTCCAATGTCTTCTTGTTGGAAAAGAACTATATCTTGCTAGTAAATTCACCGCGAATGATATGTCAGGTCGCATATTATTAGCAAGATACATTAGCGCTCCAATGGCACTAAGATATGGTACTTTAGGACCAAGGATATCTTCATTCTCTTCTTTAGGATGGAATTGATCATTTTCCACATCTAAAGATCTTACAATCATTGGGGTACTTAATGGATGTGACTTATCCATATAAAATCTTTTCAAGATCTTTTCTGTGTATGTTGTTTGATGAATAAAGATTCCATTTTTTATATGCTCGATCTGCAGGCTGAGACAAAATTTAGTCTTTCCAAGATCTTTCATCTCAAACTCTTCTTTTAGAGTTTTTATAATTGTTGGAATCTCTTCAGGAGTCCCAATGATATTTAAATCATCAACGTACGCAGCAATTATAATGAATCCAGATGCAGATTTCTTATGAAAACACATGGACAGATATCATCATTTTTTAATCCATTTTTGGCCAGATACTTAGTAAGATGATTATACCATATTTGTCCAGATTGCTTTAGACCGTATAAATATCTTTGCAATTTAACTGAGTATAACCCTTGTGAATATTCAATAGATGGTTTAGATATCTTTAGTCCTTCAGGGACTTTCATATAGATATCCCGATCTAATGAGCCGTATAAGTGGGTTGTTACCACATCCATTAAATGCATATGCAGTTTATAATATGCAGATAAAATGACCAAATAACGCAATGTTATCGCATCCATTACAGGAGAATACGTTTCTTCATAATCTATACCGGGACTTTGTGAAAAACCTTGTGCCACAAATCAGGCTTTATAGCGCACAACTTCATTTTTCTTATTTCGTTTTCTCACAAATACCCATCGGTATCCAACAGGTTTTACATCTTCAGGTGTACGGACTACAGGTCCAAAGACTTCACGTTTTGCAAGTGAGTCTAATTCAGCGTTCATGGCTTCTTCCCATTTTGGCCAATCATTTCTTTGTCGACATTTTTCAACTAATCTTGGCTCAAAATCTTTACTTTCATGCATGATATTTAATACCACATTATATGCAAATATTTCATTGACAATTGTCTTATTTCGGTCCCATTTCTTTCCTGTAAAGATATAATTTATCGAGATCTCGTCATTTTCACAATTTTCAGGTACCTGAACGTCTTCTGGCGTTAAAATTATATCAGAATTTTGGACAACTGCAGGTGTCTTTACTGTGTCTTTTTCATCAGGAATAGTATTTACCTCTTTTCTCTTTCGAGGATTTTTATCTTTGGAACTGACAGGCCTGCCACGCTTCTGGCGTGTATTTGCTTCAGTGGCTATTTGTCCTACTGGGACATCAATTCGAATTGGGGCATTTTCACCCTGCCACGCTTCTGGCGTGAATTTGCTTCAGTGGCTACTTGTCCTACTGGGAAATCAATTCGAATTGGGACATTTTCCGCTGGTATATAAGATTTGGTTATCCTCTTTGTATCAGAAAATACATCAGGCAATTCATTTGCTATTCTTTGCAAATGTATAATCTTTTGAACTTCTAGTTCACATTGCCCTGATCGAGGATCTAAATGAATCAACGATGATGCATTCCAATTAAGTTCCTTTTCAAGAAGCTTATTCTCTCCCCCTAATGTTGGAAATATTGATTCATCAAAATGACAATTCGCAAATTGGGCTTTAAATACATCTCCCGTTTGTATCTCAAGATACCTTACTATAGAGGGAGAATCATATTCAACATATATCCCCAATTTTCTTTGGGGTCCCATTTTGGTACGATTAGGTGGTGCAATGAGAACATATATCGCACACCCGAATATTCTTAAATGGGAAACATTTGGCTGTTGGTCAAAAGCTAGTTGCATAGGAGAGAACCGATGGTAACTCGTTGGCCTCAAACGAATAAGTGCTGCGATATGTAAAACAGCATGCCCCCAAACCGAGGTTAGGAGATTTGTTCTCATAAGCAAAGGTCTAGCAATCACTGTTTAATAAGTGATTCTACTAACCCATTTTGTGTGTGAACATAAGCTACTAGATGTTCAACACTTATTTCATTAGCCATACAATAAGCATAAAAAGATTGGGAAGTAAATTCACCAGCATTATCAAGATGAATTACTTTGATTATATTTTCTGGAAATTGTGCCTTTAATCGAATAATTTGAGCCAGTAATCTCGCAAATGCTAGGTTGCGAGAAGATAATAAGCACATATGTGACCATCTCGAAGATGCGTCTATCAGGACCATAAAATATCTAAAAGATCCACATGGTGGATGAATAGGTCCACATATATCACCTTGAATCCTTTCTAGGAATTCAGGGGACTCAAATCCAATCTTTACTGGTGATGGCCTTAAAATTAACTTCTCTTGAGAACATGCAGCACAACAAAATTCACTAGTTTTAAGAATCTTCTGGTTCTTTAGTGAATGTCCATGGGAGTTTTCAATAATTTTCTGCATCATGGTTGTTCCCGGATGACCCAATCGATCGTGACAAGTTATGAATTCATTTGGGATAGTAAACTTCTGGTTTACAGTAGCATGTGATTCAATTGCACTAATCTTGGTATAATATAATCCAGATGAAAGTGAGGGCAACTTTTTTAATATAACCCTTTTATTTGAATCATGAGTTGTGATACATAAGTACTCATGATTTTTCTCATTCATAGTCTCAATATGATATCCATTTCGACGAATATCTTTAAAACTCAACAAGTTTTTTCGAGACTTGGTAAACAACAGTGCATTATTTATTATGAATTTTGTTCCTCCGGGAAACAAAATTATAGCTCTTCGAGAGCCTTCTATCACATTGCTTAAGCCAATAATAGTATTAACATACTCTTCTTTTGGCACAAGATGGGTAAAATATATAGTACGCTTAAGAATAGTATGCGAACTTGCACTATTCGCAAGGCAAATATCTTCGGAATATGTCCTTACCATTTTTCTTCAAAAACAAATGATAATGATAATAATAATAAAATGAGTAGAAGTGCATGCACATTAAAATTATTCACATGAATACTTAACAAACACATACATATATCAAACTATTCCATCATTGATCAAATAGCCAATATTTCCTTCAGAATCCTTAAAGAAATTAGATACATCATAATGAGTGGTGGAATTTTTATCATTTGAAACAAAATTTGTTTCCTTTTCTTTGTCATCCTTTTTCAAGGATGCTTGATAAAGATCAACTAGGTGCCTTGGGGTACGACAGGTACGTGACCAATGGCCTTTTCCACCATAACGGAAGTATTTATCCTCAATTGATATATTTTGCCCATTGTTTCTTTCTTTATCCCACTTCTGGTGAGATCTTTTTTTGTGAACATAATTTTCTTTTTCTTCCATAAATTTTCTTGTTATCAAAATCTTGCCATTTACCTCTTCTGGGGTTATAAGTTGACGCATTTGCTTCAGGAAATGGGGCGGCGCCAGCTAGGCGCACTTCATGATTTCTTAAGAGCAACTCATTGTTGCGTTCAGCAACAAGAAAGCAAGAAATTAGCTCAAAATATTTTTCAAATCCTTTTTCTCGATTGCTACTGTAGGAGCACATTCGAGGCATGGAAGGTCGAGAAAGTTTTCCCTAACATATCGGACTTGAGGAAGTATGACATGATTGTACCCTTCTTCAAGGTCTTTCCACATATCTATAGGATCTTTTAATGTGAGATATTTATTTTTCAATCATACGTCAAGATGACGATGAAGGAAAATCATGGCCTTAGCTTTATTCTTCTGGGATGCATTATTTTTAGCCTTAATGGTATCTTCAAGATCCATTGAATCAAGATGGATTTTAACATCTAGTATCCATGATAAATAATTATTTTCAGATATATCAAGAGCATTATATTCAAGATGAAAGAGTTTCGACATAATAAAAATTTGTTACCTGAAGTCTTCCTAAAATATCGTTAGAGCTTCGTGCTGATAACGTGTTATAAAATAACTAAGTAAATAAATAAAGAAGAGGTAACAAACTTAAAAAATATAAAGAGAGAGAAAGAAGTATTACAACGTAAAAGAGAGAGAGAGTATTTTATTGCTTATTGTTGTGTAAAAAGTCTCCACCTATATTCCTATTTATACATATGTAAGGCTTTACTTTTTCAAAATATATTAAATACGATCATCCTTAAAAATAGACATCCACATAAAATGTGATAAAATATTCTTACCACAACACAAAATACATTTTTTAGCATGTTCCCAAACATGTTTTCCGACGTTACTTTCACTTATAAGCTGATTTTCAACGTAAAACGATTAGTTTCAATTATAAATTAATAATTTTCCACTTTTTAGTCAAACAAGATATTTTTGGCAAAGGAATTCTTTTCATAATTTTGAAACCTGCTCAAAATGTATTGAAAATATAAAGGATTTATTTTTTAATAATATTTATTAAAATATTTCCTTTATAGATAAAGTAAACTGTTTTATTAGATTAGTAAGTCTCATAATCCAATTATAATTTAACAAAACATTTTGCTTTATCTATAAATCTCCAAATAAAATAATTTTTATTTATATTTTTAGATTAAAAAATTTAATTTTATAAAGCATATGTTTTATTATTAAATAAGAATACAAATATTTAAATTCAGTAAATATGTTTTATATCTTTTATCTAACAATTTATTGTAATATTT
>NC_029788.2:119488407-119494752 GCF_000816755.2 Arachis ipaensis
ATATTCAAAGTTTATTTTATAAAAAATAAATATAAAATTCATTTTACCAAAATTAAAATATTTTAAATGCAAAATAACTATTTACTCTAAACATAATTTATTTTTGTACTAATTGATTTATTGTGTTATAACACAATTTATTGTAATTATATTTTTAAATAGTCAGAGTTTATACTTTAAAATAAAGAAAAAAGTCTAGGGGTCAGCAATTTTGTTAAATTTTAGTTAGTATGTAATTAGCAAAAAAAAATGAGCTATTAGATGAAATCTCACATCAATCTCACACCATTAAAATCATCATTGATAGCTATTTGATGGCTACAAATCATAAAAGTTACTGGCTCATAGCATTCATCTAATTATTATATTATAATTATTGTCAAAGGAGTATTATATTTTTTTTTTAATTTTTTTGAAGCACGTTATTATTAGTCTAGCAAGACCTTATTAAAGGAAATCCTTTCAAAATAAAAATTTATGAATGACAAAAATAATATATCTTAAAAAAATTTAAAAGATGGGGAAAAAAATAGAAAACAACAATTTTTTATGAATGAGAAACGATTATTTGTGAATATAATTCGATTTTTTACAAAAAAATACTTAAAAAGAGCTAAAAAAATTATGCTTCTAGACTTTTTTTTCATTTTAAAAATTTTATTTTGGCTATTAAAAAAAGTGCAAAAACATTTCTCTTAACATAAAATCATTAAATTAAAAAAAATATCTGATGGAAATATTTTTTTTAAGACATTTTTATCATTTTAATCCTTCTTAATATTTTTGTCCATGTTTAAATATTATAAGGTATTTTTAATAGTTTTATCCAATAATAAATTGGTAGTTTGAGAGTGTTTTCTGTTTATACGCAATGCAATGAGAATGATTAGAGGTTAAGACAAGCTTGATCTTTTCATTTCTAGCCTCTCTCAGATCAGGTTGTTCAGTCTCTTCCAAAACTGTCCCTTCTCACTTCTTTTTTCATTATAAAACACTTCCTCTCATCACTTCCAACCTCAATACCTTCTTCTTCTTCTGAACGCTTTGGTGCTAGTAAAGATGTTCAGTGTGATGAGAACTTTCAAGTTAGTTGAAAGACAAAGACAAGGACACACACACTGAGTGGGTTCAGGTTCGTTAAGCTCTTATTATTTCTTTTTTTTGGGTATTAGGAGAAACTTCTCTCTCTCTATCTCTCTCTCTCTCTCTCTCTCTCTCTCTCTCAAAAGGGTCTTGTTTAGTTTGTGCCAATTGTGAATATAGAAAAAAAGTTTCAATTTTTGGTGTTTACACAAAATGGGAATTACTTTGTAGCGTTGGCTTGTTCTCTTAATTGAAACACTGTGGGGGGTTGAAGTTCTGAAAAGGAGGAGTTTTTTTTTTTTATGGATTTGAGAAATTTTGATGATTTATTTGCAAGTCTCAATTAGGAGAGTGAAATTTTCGGGTTCGTGTTATATTGTGAGAATTATCAATAGCTTAAGGAAGAAGTTGAAAGTTTAAACTTTTTGCTAAAATTGAGAGAAAGTTGAGTTTTTTGTTTGTTCTGAATGATTCAAGTGTCTTGCATCTCAATCTCATAGCATGGCTGTGGTGAATCCTGTGCCTGCAACAACACAAAGGATGGGTTCTGTGAGGCGAGTTCAAGAGGGTGAAATTGTTGAGGAGCCTAATCAAGCTGTGGTAGTTGATGAACCAATCTATGTTGCTGTGTCAAAAGAAGTGAAAGAGAGCAAGCTGAATCTGATATGGGCGATTCAGAACTCTGGAGGAAGGAGGATTTGCATACTTCATGTTCATGTTCCTGCAACCAAGATCCCTTTGAGTAAGTTTGTATACTTCTCTATATGGATTCGATGTTTGGTTCCTTAATTGTCTGAAGTTTTTCAAGTCAATGGTTGGTATGTGTTGCTTTGATGATTTTCAAACTAGATTTCGGAAATATAGTTAAAGTTCTGTTTGTTGGATTTTGTTTGAATTTTGTCGGAAATTTACTTGACCATTTTTGTTTGGTGTTATTCGGCTGTGTTGGTCAAAATGATCATATGATGTTTTTTCTCATCAAAAAAGGAATTGATTTTAAGAACCAAATTTAGCTTGATATTTGGTCAATCTTTCATGCAATTTTTTTTCTTTCAATTTGCTGATGATGGTCTGTAATTGTAATCTTCTTGTTAAGTGGGTGCTATGTTCCCTGCAAGTTCACTGAAAGAGCAGGAGGTTCGAGCATACCGGGATATTGAAAGACAAACCATGCATAAGACTCTCGATGAGTATCTTCGTATATGTCAACGGATGGGGGTAAATTTACGCTGTAATTCTATGTGTATATCTATTAGTTTCAAATTTTATTTGATTTTACATTAGTTGCTTTCTGATACAGGTGCAGGCGGAGAAAGTGCATAATGAACTGGACAACATTGAAAAAGGAATTGTAGAACTTGTCTCCCAACGTGGCATCCAAAGGCTTGTCATGGGAGCGGCATCGGACCGATCCCATTCTAGGTAAGAAGCCACTAGCCAGATAGCACCACCCTCCCCATTTGTAAGAGAATCTTTCTTTGCCGTGTGGAATCGTAGTCCGATCCCTATTAGTTTTGATGAAGTCAACATTATGTCCAGTTTGGTTCTTGTTTTTATTTCTTACTTTTATCTTCGGTGTTTCCTACTTTCAAGATTTTGTGAAGAAAAATTGAAAATAGGAGATGAAATCAGAAAACAACTGTTTTCACTCTTTCATTCCAGAAATTCTGAAAGTGAAACAGAAAGCTCATACATTTCCACTAAGTTCAGCTTCATGACATTTCAGGAGAATGATGGACTTGAAATCTAAGAAAGCCATCTTTGTATGTGAGCAAGCTCCGGCATTTTGTCGGATACAGTTTATCTGCAAAGGGCACCTTATACACACAAGGTACAAAATATTGATGCACTCTGATCTAAACACAATATAGTTTCACATGGAAGAGAAATTCAATACAGAAAGAGAGTTTGTAAATTCCTGTGAATACTAGTGTATTTAATAATTTCAAAAAGCTTTCTATCTTGATTTACTTCCTTTCAATATTGGGTACTGATTTAAGTATGACATCAACACAGGGATCGCAGTTTGGGTGCAGATAATTTAGTTGCATCTCCTTTGGTACAACAAGTTCCAAACTCTGAAGCTGAACATCCAGTACTCCCGAGATCTCAATCTGTTCTTACTCCGGGCCAAAATCAAACTAGTCATCGTCGGGAGTTATTTCGCAAAGTAAGGTCTGCCAATGATGGTGTTGTAGGGGGCATTATGCATGATTCTTCTCCAGATAACTTCGAAGGGTTCTCAACTCCACCAAATAGGTTAGGTACTGATTTAAGTTCTGATGAGTCAGATAGGGTATCAAGGACAAGGAGTCCTTCAGCTTTGTCAGTGTGCTCCGATAGTGGTGCTGTTGACCCAATGTTGAGCCCAAATTCGGTTAGTGAGATTGCTGAGAATGTAGCAGAGTTGACTTTGAGCCATGCAATCAAAGAGGATCTTCATCATTCTTCTCCTCCTAGTGTACTGGTAAACCAATGTTCCTTTCTCATTCAATTAGTGTCTATTTATACATTGTAGCATGAGTACGTTTATCTTTTAACATGTTGGAAGTGATGAGAAGCAACTTTTACTTTCGAATCGATAGCATCTGAACGCCGGAAGGTTTATGCTGATGCTTAGAATGATGTGATTGAACTCTAGCAGGATGGAGGAATGAATGATACTATATATGATCAACTTGAATTGGCTATGGCTGAGGCCGAGAGAGCCACACGAAACGCATATCAAGAAACATATAGGCGTGGGAAAGCTGAAAAGGAGGCCATTGAAGCTATGCGAAAGGTAGCTATCCTGTTTTTAATTGCTTCAAGACTTCTCCAAGACTATTCTATTCTCATCATGTTTCAAATACTTATTTGCTTATTTTGTATTCATTGGTTGTATCTAGTTTTGTAGTTTCTATGTTCTTCTTAGCAGTAAAGCATTTCTAAATTCTAATACCAAAGAAGTATAATAAGAAAGTGGAGATTTATAACTCATCCATGACCAATGCTAAATAATATCATTTGAATGGATGAGCATAATTTTGTGTTGTATTATCATGCCCCAAATTTGCAACTTGGTTCGTTCTCTAACCCGTCTCATTGCGTGAACTGCCCCATTGACAGGCTAAAATCTCTGAAAGTTTATATGTAGAAGAGTTGAATCTGAGGAAAAGGGCCGAGGAAGAACTACAAAAAGAAAAAGAACAACTTCAAAATATGAAGATCCAGAGAGACAAAGTTGAGGAAGAACTCCAACTTGCACTGGATCAGAAGTCATCACTGGAGAGCCAAATTGCATCATCCGAACTTATGATAAAGGAGTATGAGCAGAAGATCATTTCTGCCGTGGATCTGTTACAAAGCTACAAGAACGAACGGGATGAGTTGCAGGTACAGCGTGATGAAGTGCTGAGAGAGGCCACGGAGTTGAGGAAAAAACAAGGAGAGGCCTCTGGCACTCACACACCTCAATTGTTCTCGGAGTTCTCTTTCCTTGAGATCGAACAAGCAACAAATAACTTTGATCAGTCCCTAAAGATAGGAGAAGGTGGATATGGAAGTATATTTAAAGGTATGTTGCGGCACACTGAGGTGGCTATAAAGATGTTGCACTCTGACAGCATGCAAGGACCCTTGGAGTTTCAACAAGAGGTGAGCTTCTTCGACTATGACAAGATGTTAATTTCTTTTGAAATCTATCTTTCTTCCTTTGTATATTTGTGAAATTGTCCTTTGCATCGTTTATTACCAACTTTATAAGATATGCCAAGTGGATATTTATTTTGACCCTACTTGTTGTTTTGTCCCAGGTTGATGTATTGAGCAAGTTAAGGCATCCAAATCTTATCACACTTGTTGGAGCCTGCCCAGAATCCTTTACTCTTATCTACGAGTATTTACCGAATGGGAGCCTTGAAGACCGTCTGGTTTGCAAGGATAACACACCTCCCTTGCCATGGCAAACTCGAATTCGCATTGCTGCAGAACTTTGTTCAGCTCTCATCTTCCTTCACTCAAGTAAACCGCACCGCATAGTGCACGGTGACTTGAAACCCTCTAACATTCTCCTTGATGCAAACCTTATTAGCAAGCTAAGCGACTTTGGAATCTGCCGCATATTATCTCGTCGCGAGGATTCGACTGATAACACTACAGAGTGTTGGAGAACCCACCCAAAGGGAACTTTTGTTTACATGGATCCGGAATTCCTTGCGTCCGGGGAACTTACTCCTAAGTCAGATGTTTATTCCTTTGGAATCATATTGATGAGATTGTTGACAGGGAGACCTGCCTTGGGAATAACAAAGGAAGTGTCCTATGCATTGGAAACCGGAAAGCTGAAATCTCTGTTGGATCCTTTAGCCGGAGACTGGCCATTTGTGCAAGCCGAACAATTGGCTCGCCTGGCCATGAGGTGTTGCGAGATGAATAGAAAGAACCGGCCGGATCTTTATTCCGATGTATGGAGGGTATTGGACCCCATGACAACTTCCTCTGGAGGCACACTAAGTCCTTCAGGGCTTTACCAACAAACACCATCATATTTCATTTGTCCAATCTTTCAGGTATTTGTCTCCATTCATAGCTCTCTCAATCTTTCACAATGTTATATCCTCATCATCTATGTAAAATTCAAAATCCTCATACCAATGAATGAGCTTTGGCATTTGAATATAAAACAGCTAACACAAGAAAATTATGTTGCAGGAAGTAATGCGAGATCCGCATGTAGCTGCCGATGGCTTCACTTATGAAGCCGAGGCCATAAGAGGGTGGCTTGACAGTGGTCATGACGATTCGCCGATGACAAATTTGAAGCTTGCGCACCGCAATCTTGTTCCGAACCGCGCACTCAAGTCTGCAATCCATGACTGGCTTCAAAGTCACTGAACAAGATTATCACTTTCCTGTGCTGTGTAAACTACCTGTTAATAGAATGTATAGGGAAGTAAGTTTTCAAAATTTTATGTTTTCTTTTTTCGTTATATCATTTTTTGTTTCTTACATATCTTAAAAAGATCTAGATGTGTCACCTTGTTATTCTCAGTCATTGTAAAGCACATATATTTCAACATATATATATATGTCAAGAAAATACATTTTATGATACTCTTCATTCATCGCACCAAAATAATTTACAGCTTACTAATTAATTAATCACATAATCTCTTTTATGGTACATTTTATAATACATTTTATGATACTCTTCATGTCAAGAAAAACAATCTCTTTTTTTTATTCAATCTGCAGCCCTCATAACTTCACAAGATCACAAAT
>NC_029788.2:119495055-119498461 GCF_000816755.2 Arachis ipaensis
AAGCAGTATTCGTATGATATTGACTATTAATGCATGATTAGTAGATCTTACAAAGAGATTACGCTCAAGTTGTTTATCTAATCTTTTGCAAAAGTTTATGGATCTCATATGAGTACTTCTCATTATGACTTGAAAAAGTTACACAATGATCATGCACCTTTTGAATTGAAAGAATAAATATTTTAGAACAACTATAACTTGCATGATCATGCAACTAAAGTTTACACTTGATTTTATTATTTCAATAAAGTTAATTACTACTTTTAAATAAAAAGAACTAAATTCAAATACATACGAAAAGTCTCTTTATTCATGCTTTATCTCAATGAAAACATTGTAATATTATAACTGCTTAAATGATTTGGTAAAAAATCCGTTCCAACCGGTAGTAACTTGGATGAGGCGCTCCTCTTCCGACGATGTATGAACGGAACACCAACTTGCTCCACCCACAAAGTTCCAACCACGAACACTAGCGACGTCACACTATCAGCGACAACTCCTCCACCACAAGGCCACCGAGTCGCTCACAGAAAAGAAGGACCCCTGCAGCGACAGACTCAGGAACAGCACAACAGAAGCATAATTTATTTTTTCCCAAATCAAATACTGAATAAAAATTTAATTTTCTTTGAATTTTTCTGGGGTGAATTTTTGTTAATTCAGTTTTAACCACAACAACATATATTTATTGTGTTTCATTAACAATTTTACCGTCATTGACATAGTGAACCCAAGAGTCAAGCGACCTCCAAACTCTCCAGATGTCAGGCACCTGATGGTTCAGCAAGCTTAGCCATTGTAGTCATTGAACCTTTAATGCCACCATAGATGGCACCTAAATATCATCATCTATCCATAATCCTTCGTGAGATGGTCCTCTTTCATCTGGTTCGGCAGCCCTATTTCCAGTTTGGTTGTCCAGCTCATCGTCAGTTACTACACCTGCAAACTCGGGCGCCACCCTCCTGTTATCCTATAGCGACGGCAACGGCACCGGCAAGAATAATAGCACGGTTGCACCTGAGTTTAGAGGTGCATCCGCCACTGTAATAACGGATGATAAGCTGGACAACTAAGCTGCCGAGCCCGATGAAAGAAGACCATGTCACGATGGAAAAACCAGCTTTCTTAACCGCCGATCAATTTATTGCCATAACCGCCATCAGCAACATCGGTTGCATTTTCCCGATGCATGCAACTGCTGCCGATCTCTCATCTTCCTCTTCCCAGGTAAAACCTACTTGTCCTGAACGTAGGAGAAAGCCACACCCCATCCAGGACAGTAGAAGTAGGGTCAAGAAGAAGTAGCAGTCTTTCAGGTTTGTTTCTACTAAGAAAGGCTCGTTAGAAGCCCTGAAGAAAAAGAAAGAAAGTCTGGTTATGTGAGTGAGTAATGGAGAATGGAGAGAGAGGGGTGAGGGTTGCTGAATTTATAAGCAGAAAACGCTTTACCTTTAGCTGCAAGTGTATGCTTAGTAATGGAGAATGGAAGTGTATGTTTAGCTGCTGGAACACTCGAATTTTTCCAAACTAGGGTTGGTGATAGTATGCATCAAGCTTTCAATTTAATTTTTTAATTTTGCTTCATTTTTCTTATTCTATTTATATTATTGGATTTGGAGAATAGTTGTTTTGTGACTGGTAAACAATTAATAAAGATCTCATAAAGAAATTCATCATCAGTGGCCCTAGTCTCCATCATAATTCTCTATCTTTCAAGTTCCAACACTAATGCACTGCCAATCTGCCATCATGACTTCGTGTTAACTTTAGTTAAGTTTGACTGAACCTATTGAGTCACCATCTCTTTTTTATTTTTAACAAATAAAAGATAATGATCCAAATGGAGCCAGCAAACAATTCAGTTAGATACTTGCACTCTTTCTATTCAAATAAATGCCCTTTTTCTTTGTATGATATATATAGTTAATTAGTTGACCTTATTATTACTGTTGTGCCTAGAGCCCCTTAAATAAAGTGAATTGGTTTCATTGGTAGTAAAGCATATTAGAGATTTTGAGAATACATGGTCTCCTCAATTTTATTTTATTTAAAAAAATAACTCCATATGTATAGAAATATTGTCATACAAGTATAATTAATGTGAGTATAAATATTTGAACATTATTATATATTTAATAGCTACGTTTTGTGCTAATTTAAGAAAGTGCAAATTCTGTGACTCACTGATTGGCTTAATTTGGAGTCCAAAATAACTATGAAGCCAGTATCACCTTCCTTGCTTCGTTTGCTTATGAATAATATAATTTAGGAAATGATTCAATGGTCCTTGCATCTTTTTTCACCAAAATTGGTGAAAGATAACCATTCTTTTATGCTGTTGGGTACTTGGATCTTGGGTTCAATCCTCGTTCGAAACCATTAAGCCTTATAATATCCCATTTGTTGAAGTCCAATTATCGATAGTTTTAAAATAGCATAAGAATATTTTTTGGGTTAAAATAAAATTAAAATAAACATATTGAATTAGTGAAATATGATGTAAAATGTTAAAATAAATTATTATTTTGATCCACAAAAAATAAATCAAAAACAAAAGAAATAATATTTTTATTTTTTAAAATTAATTCTAGTTTGACAAAATATACATTTTGGGGATAAATAACAAATAATGCATATATTTTGTGTCATCTAAAAAATTATTTAAAAAGTATATATAAAAAATAATAATAAATTAATTTTTGAAATATTTTTTAATTTATTTTTACAGTCATGTCAGTCATGTAAATGATATAAAAAATTATTTAAAATAAAATTACCAAATTAAAAAGATAATTTTTTAATCTTTAAACAGATTTACCAAAAAATATATTGATATTTATAAATTATGAGATATATGGCATGTTTTAAAATTTTGTCAAATTAAAACTATATTTTAAAGATAATTATGAGATACTTGACATGTTCTAAATTTTGTCAAAATGTTTCTACAATAAGAAATTATAGTGCCAAAATAATTATTGTATAAAGGTTCATTATGCTGCAGAACCTTTGTTATTTCTTTGTTTATTACTTTTATTGAACAATAATGTTGTGGAGTAATTTTTTGATATCCTCACTATGCTTGTTTTTTAAAAAAAATTTATTATTTTGTCTATGAAAAGAATTAATTTTTAGTAAAATAATTTTTGAAAAAAGGAATGATACTTTATATTTAAGAATATTTTAATTTGAAAAATATATTAAATATTTAGAGAAATATGTTAAAAAGTTATAAATATCAATATAATTTTTTACAAGTCTGTTTAAAAGATTAAAAAAATATCTTTTCTTAATTTGCTAATTTTATTTTAAATATTTTTTATATCTTTTATATGATTGAAAAAATATTAAAAAAATAAAAATAATCTAAAGATCAATTTTTCATTGATTTTTTATATAT
>NC_029788.2:119498783-119501344 GCF_000816755.2 Arachis ipaensis
AATTCAGTATTTTAATTTAATTTTTTTATCCCAAAAAAAATATAATGCTATTCTAAAATTATTAGATTTTTTTGGTGGAAAAAATTATTAGGCTAATTGGGTTTTAATAAATGGGCTATTATAAGGCCCAATAGTTTTTAAAAGAGAAATGGACCCAAGAATCTAGCGATATAAGGGAATAGTTATCTTTCACTAACGTTGGTGAAAAAAGATGCCGGACCATTGAATCATTTACCGAGCTTTATCATTGTTCTTTTTTTTTTTATTGAGTTACAAAAACAAAAAGACTAATAAACGAGCTTTTTATTTTTAAAATTGGGCTCAAATTAGTGTATTTCATCATTGTTCTTTTATTTGACGCCGTTTTGCCTTTTTCATTAAAAAAAAATCACCCACCTACAAAACGTTGATAACGTTTTGTTCCTTTAAAAAAATTGAAGCAGGCCCAGAGTAAAACCAAATACCACCCAAATATCATTGGATATCACACATACGCTTACAATATAGAAAACTCACCCAAACCTTTATGTTAAGATTTGTGTTCAACTGCGAACATTTTCATATACTTCCAAGTTTCATAAAAAAATCACCTCAAAGGCACCGTACCATATAAAACATTCAAAAAAAAAAAAAAAATTAAATTGTGACTTTGATATGAAAGGAATTGTCTTAGATGGAAAAAGAATATTTGGATTCTTAAAAGACCAACATAGATGATGAAATTGGGAATAATGTGGGGCAATAATGTGGGGCTCTCTTGTTAATATTTGGTAATGATATAGTGTTAAGAGTAAAAAAGAGATGTAGATGTGAGAGTAGTGTGAAGTTTTCTTTGGTTCCCCTAAAAACAAGACACAAAGGCTACAAAGTTGGGCCCTCACATGGTACAGCTTATGATAATGCACATTCACACATGACACTTCCACCACCCTTCATTCATTCATGCTTTTTGCTTTGGATCACACGTGTACATTTTTTGTCTAAAAAAAAAAATTATATATTCTTTGCTTCATAGATATTTTCTTTTAATGTTGTTATGTAAATAGGTTTTTAAATAGTTTAATTTGAAATTATTGTCTTCTAATTAGTCATAGATATTCTCTTATTACATCATATCAATCAACATCTTGAACTTTAATACCCTATTATACTGTATATGAATGTAATTGTATTAGAAAAATACTAGTATTTTTATTAGTAATAATATTATAGAATTATAACTTTTTTTAAAATAATATAGAAAAAAAAAGAGAAAGGAGAGATCTGAAGAAAATTTTTTAATTAAATTGCAATTAAAAAGTGTTATATATACATTTTGATTGCGAAATTAGTAATATGTAATGGATTATTAATAGTGTATATAAAAAATAGAGTGATAAAGAAGAAAGAGAAATAGACGGACAAGGAGAAAGGTCCTCAATTTTGAAAAAAAAAAATTAATTACAATGAAAGAGTATTATATGATATATTTAGATAATAAATTTTAGAAATTGTGGCATATCGATTAAAAACCTAAAAGAAATAAAGTAAATGAAGAAATGAGAGAAAATTTTTTAATTTTGAAAGAAAATATACTATTTTAATTGCAATGAAATAGAGTATAATAAAATACATTTTTATTGTCACATTAATTATATATTTTAATTTCAATTGTAATAAAAAAATATCATATAATCTATTTTGATTGTTAAATTAATTACTAATATTAATATATAAAAAAATAGAGTAGGTGAAAAAAGATAAAACATAAAAAAAATAAAAAAACCTTTTTAATTTAAAATAAAAAACAAATTTTTTATTCAATTACAATAAAAGTGTATCATGTATTATATTTTTATTATAAAATTAGTATTATATAATAGATATTAAAATAAAATTAATTACACTAAATTACAAAAGCTACTATATAGTTATTCTATAAGTTAGGTTTTACTTTACTTTGTTCTTCATTTTGTTAAAAAAAAAGTGTTCTTCATGTATTTAGTGTGTGGCAATTTTTACTAGAGCAGCAAATACATTTTCAGATTTCCTTACTCAGCGTATTTGGCTCAAGCTAAGTTTAAAGCCAAACCCTATAGTAACGTTGAGAAATTGAAATTGAGAGATTGAGGTTAAGATACAGAAACTAAAATAAATCTTAATATTCTGTTTAAGGAGACAAAAATAAAAATAAAAATAAAATTTTAATTTAATTTGTATAAAGAATAAAATTGGAGTTAATTAATTGAAATGAAGATATTTTAAGTATAAAATGTTATTAAAATTTCAGTTTTTATTTCTAAAAGTTTTAGTTTCCTGTACCCCTACTTTTTGGAGGTACTGAAGTACTGAAATTTTAGAGACAGAGACATAAATTTTAGTATCAGTCTCTGAATCAATAAACATGATATTGAGTCTCAATTTCTATCCCAATACCTCAAAATAAACGTTACATATAAGACGTGTGCATTTAATTTGTATCGTTCTCTTATTTGGATTCAATAAAGTTGGTTTATGATTGAATTAAGAGCTTTTTATTAGAATATACTTCATTTATAGATGTAATATTTTTTATATTAATA
>NC_029788.2:119501665-119519075 GCF_000816755.2 Arachis ipaensis
TGAGTGAGTTCAATATTCGATTATAAAAAATTTAACTCATAGAAATAAAAACAAATTTAAATATTTTTACTTTTTAAATCTACGCATAAAATATTACAATATTGTACGCATGGTCGTAAAATACTTCAAACTTCATTTTTTTATTAATTCTCTATTTTTGCATGGTTTTTCCTCACTTTTTCAATCTATACTTGTCTTTTAAACTTACAATAACTCAACAAACACATCAAAGCATTGAATAGGATTAAAATAAGAAAATTAAGGGACTAAAAAGTATGTTTTCACTCTTAAGCACAATTTAAAAAGAATTCACAAAATCATGCTATTTCAGTGAAGAAATATAAGATAAATTGATAAAATCTACCAAATTCAACATAAGATAAACCATAAAATTGTGGTTTATCAATCTCCCCACACTTAAACATAACATGTTCTCATGCCAAACATAAAGAAAGATACAAGAAAGAGGTATCAACATTTATTAAATGCAACTACTCTATCTAACATTATCTAATTATCTATATGTACCTACTTAGTCAAAATAAATTAATTTTCAAGAATGCACATATAAACAACCAAGGGCTAAACAATCATACCCAAATCCAATCCACAATTGAATTGGGTCATATAAAAAAATTTACAAACTTTCAAGATAAAAAATAATCATAGGTAGAAACATGTAATTGGGCAATCGAACCCCTTTTCGGATGTGTAAACACTATAGTCGCTGAAGTGTTTAGAGTCGATCCACTCAATTCTCTTCTAATCATACTTTCTAAAACTTATTTTTCATCTAACAATCAACAATTATTCAATGTATAGATATAATTATCATGAGGACTTTCCACAAGATTGTAATGAAATTAGGGTTAAAGTAAGAATATATATATATAATTAAGTGAACTAGAATTCAAACCTATAATAAACTTAAGCTCTCACCAAACATGAGTTAAACCCTAAAGTGGTCCCTGAGATTCACAAAATGCACCAATTTAGTCTCTGACTTCCCAATTGCACTAATTAAGTCCTCCAGTTTGAAAAAAATGCATCAAGGTAGTTCCCCTCATATTTTCTGGTCATATTCCTTGCCGGCGGGAGTGACGTGCCGAATGAGTGCCACGCCGGAGTGTCTAACGGTTGGTTGATGTGGCAATTGAAAGTTTAAACCCCAATTTAGTCCCTGATCCCCTTTTAAACCCTAACTCAGAACTTCTTCGTCTTCATCATCATCATCATCATCTTCTTCTTCTTCTTTCCTGCTCATTCTCGTACTCATTGCAAAGAAGGTCAACGCCAAGATCAGAAATCTCAAAGCACCACTTCAAGCTAAGGTGCTATAATCTGCTGCAACCAACAACGATCCTGAAAACCCAATATCAATGACACCCAAGCACTTGTCCATGTTCACCTCCCTCAACCTCGTGCCGCACAAAATGGCCGCAGCCTCTCTGTCACCGAAACCCTAACAATGCGACACGTCAACGGCCTCCAACAAGGGACACGCACGAACCAGCTGTTCCAGACCCGAGTGGCCCAAATCGGTGGCTCAACTCAGCACCAGCCTCTTAAGCCCCCGAGTCCAACCGGGCGATCCCTGACTCAGCATAACCTTGACGGCTCCGTCGTCGATCCGCGGGCAGAGGGAGAGGTCAAGTTCCTGAATGTTGCAGAATTTGTGGAGCAGGGCGAGCAGGAACTCGATCCGGAGGATCCGAATGGTTGTTCGGGTAAGGGATTCGACCCGGTTCAGGTGCTTGCATACAAGTCACCATGATTTTCGGTCGGCGTTGGAGTGGAGGTGGTGAAGGACTCGGACGAGGAGGTCCTCGGTTAAGATGCAGAGAAGGGATTCAGACATCATTAAAAAATAATAAGAAAAAAGAGAAGAGTGATTGCGGTTTAGTTTAGGTGAGAACGAAGAGGAACAAGAGGCGGAGGTGGAGAAGGGGATGGAGGATGCGTTTGAAGAGTGTGGGGAAAAGGGAAGAAGAAGAAGATGATGAAGACGAACAAGTGCTGCGCTACTTTTGAGTTAGGGTTTAAAAAGAGATCAGGGACTAAATTGGGGTTTAAACTTTTAATTGCCACATCATCCAACCGTTAGACACTCCAGCGTGGCACTCATTCATCACGTCATTCCCGCTGGCAAGGAATATGACCAAAAAATATGAGGGGGACCACGTTGATGCATTTTTTTTAATCTGGAGGAATTAATTAGTGTAATTGGGAAGTCAAGGACTAAATCGATGCATTTTGTGAATCTCAGAGACTACTTTAGGGTTTAACTCCACCAAACATATATAACACCTGATGAGTGGATAATTTATACGCTTTTTGGCATTGTTTTTACATAGTTTTTAGTATGATTTAGTTAGTTTTTACTATGTTTTTATTAGTTTTTATGCAAATTTCACATTTCTGGACTTTACTATGAGTTTGTGTGTTTTTCTGTGATTTCAGGTATTTTCTGGTTGAAATTGAGGGACCTGACCAAATTCTAATTCAGAGGCTGAAAAAGGACTACAGATGCTGTTAGATTCTGACCTCTCTATACTCGAAATGGATTTTCTGGAGCTACAGAAGTCCAAATGGCGCGTTCTCAATTGAGTTGGAAAGTAGACATCCAGGGCTTTCCAGAAATATATAATAATCCATACTTTACTCGAGTTTAGATGACGCAAACTGGAGTTCAACGCCAGTTCTCTACCCTATTCTGGCGTTAAACGCCAGAAACAGGTTACAAGTTGGAGTTAAACGCCCAAAACAGGTTACAACCTGGCGTTTAACTCCGGAAACAGCTTAGGCACATGTAAAGCTCAAGTCTCATCCCCAGCACACACCAAGTGGGCCCCGGAAGTGGATTTCTGCACTATGTATCGTAGTTTACTCATTTTCTGTAAACCTAGGTTACTAGTTTAATATTTAAACAACTTTTAGAGATTTATTTTGTATCTCATGAGATTTTTAGATCTGAACTTTGTACTCTTTGATGGCATGAGTCTCTAAACTCCATTTTTGGGGGTGAGGAGCTCTACTGTGTCTCGATGAATTAATGCAATTATTTCTGTTTTCTATTCAAACACGCTTGTTTCTATCTAAGATGTTCATTCGCACTTCAATATGATGGATGTGATGATCCATGACATTCATCACCATTCTCAACCTATGAACGCGTGCCTGACAACCACCTCCATTCTACCTTCGATTGAATGAGTATCTCTTGGATTCCTTAATCAGAATCTTCGTGGTATAAGCTAGAATCCATTGGCAGCATTCTTGAGCATCCGGAAAGTCTAAACCTTATCTGTGGTATCTCGAGTAGGATTCAGGGATTGAATGACTGTGACGAGCTTCAAACTCACAAGGGTTGGGCGTAGTGACAGACGCAAAAGGATCAATGGATCCTATTCCAGCATGAGTGAGAATCGACAGATGATTAGCCGTGCGGTGACAGCGCACCTGGACCATTTTCACTGAGAGGACGGATGGTAGCCATTGACAATGGTGATCCACCAACACACAACTTGCCATAGGAGGAACCTTGCGTGCGTGAAGAAGAAGACAGTGGGAAAGCAGAGATTCAGAAGACAAAGCATCTCCAAAACTCCAACATATTCTCCATTAATGCATAATAAGTATTATTTAATCCATGCTCTCTTGTTCATTTGCAAGTCAACTGATAATTATAATTGATATCTTGACTAACAGTTACAAGATAACCATAGCTTGCTTCAAGCCAACAATCTCTGTGGGATCGACCCTTACTCACGTAAGGTATTACTTGGACGACCCAGTGCACTTGCTGGTTAGTGGTACGAATTGTGAAAAGTGTGATTTACAATTTCGTACACCAAGTTTTTGGCGCCATTGCCGGGGATTATTCGAGTTTGAACAACTGACGGTTCATCTTGTTGCTTAGATTAGGAAAATTTTGTCTTTTGGGTCAGAGTCTTTTATTTTCTTTTCAAAAATTTTCGAAAAATTTATTATTTTTCTTTATTGATTTTTAGAGTTTTCTGTTTGAGTCTAGTTGCATATTTTAAGTTCGGTGTTTTCTTGTTAGTTTTTATTTAATTTTCGAAAATTTATTTTTGGTTTTCTAAAAATTTTAAGTTTGGTATTCATCTTGATCTTCAAAGTGTTCTTGGTGTTCATCTTGACATTCAAAGTTTTCTTACTCGTTTTCTTTATTTTGATCTGAAAATTCTAAGTTTGGTGTCAGTTTATTATTTTTCTCTTTCCTCATTGAATTCAAAAATATATTTTTCCTTTATTTTAATTGATTTTTCGAAAATTTCCTTCAAAAATTCAGATTTTTATTTTAAAACTTTCTGTTTTATCTTATCTTAGTTTTAAAAACTCAAAATTTAAATCTTTTTCGAAAATCATATTCAAAAATTTTTAAATCTTTTCAATTAAATTAGTCAATTCAACATTCAAATTTCTTTTTATTTTCTTTTTCTTTTAATTTTCGAAATTTATATTTTATCTTCTAATTATTTTACTTTATTTTATTTCAATTTTTTTCGGTTATTTTTAATTAAATAAAACAAAAAAAATAAAAATATATTTTACTTGCAATTCACATCATCTCCCTTTCTCCGTCATGGATCTAAGTGGAAATGAACAGTCCAGAAGGACTTTGGGGTCATATGCTAACCCCACTACTACTGCATATGGGAGTAGTATCTGTATACCCTCCATCAAAGCAGGCAGTTTTGAGCTAAATCCTCAACTCATTGTCATGGTGCAGCAAAACTGCCAGTATTCCGGTCTTCCACAGGAAGAACCTACTGAGTTTCTGGCATAATTCTTGCAAATTACTGACACAGTACGTGACAAGGAGGTAGATCAGGATGTATACAGGCTGTTACTGTTTCCGTTTGCTGTAAAAGATCAAGCTAAAAGGTGGTTAAATAACCAACCCACAGCAAGCATAAGAACATGGAAATAGTTATCAGACAAATTCCTGAATCAATATTTTCCTCCAAAAAGGATGACACAGCTAAGGCTGGACATCCAAGGCTTTAAACAAGAGGATGATGAATCCCTTTATAATGCTTGGGAGAGATACAGAGGGATGCTAAGGAAATGCCCTTCTGAAATATTTTCAAAGTGGGTGCAATTAGACATCTTCTATTATGGGCTTACAGAAAGAGCTCAGGTATCTCTAGACCACTCAGCTGGTGGATCTATACACATGAGAAAAACTATTGAAGAGGCTCAAGAGCTTATTGATATAGTTGCTAGAAATCAGCATCTGTACATAAGTAGTGGGTCCTCCACAAAAGAAGAAGCCAAAGCAGTATCTACTGAGCTTGGTCCTCCAGAACAAGTTGCTGAACTCAGTCAACAATTGTGTTTTCTAACAAAACAGCTAGCAGAATTCAAGGAGATGCTACAAGACACTAAAAATGCTAATAAAAGTATGGAAGCACAGTTGAATCAGACAAAACAGCAGTTATCAAAACAGATAACAGACGAGTGCCAGGCAGTTCAATTAAGAAGTGGAAAAATATTAAATACCTCACTTCAGAGTAGCAGAAAGCCAAGAAAATAACAACTGACAGAGGATGAGCAAAATACTATCCAAAATCCCTCTGAGGACAGTAAGAGCCTAGAAAGGAATAACTCTGGCATTCAAACGCCAGGAACAGGCAAGGAGCTGGCGTCAAACGTTCAATGGAAGCTCAGTTCTGGCGTTCAAATGCCAGAAACAGGTAAGAAGTTGGCGTCCAACGCCAATCAAGCTTCCAGCCCTGGCATTCAAACGCCAGTGAGGGATCAAACCAATATTCTGAAAACCAGACCGGACCGACCAGTTCAACCCGGTTAACAAAAAATGGTCACCTAACCGGTCCGGTCCACCTCTAAAACCATCCTGCAAAAAAACCGGTGAAAAAACCGGTCGAACCGATGGTTAATCGGCAAACCGGGCGAATCGGCCCGGTTTTTATAGGTGCCGGTTTTTCCCCGCTGCTAGTAAAACAGCGTCGTTTGTTAATAAAAAAAAGAAAAAAGATGAAGAACGCGTGACTTGCAGGCTGCCACTCCCCCAAAATTGAAAATCCAAAATCCCTAATCTCTATTCTCCAAAATATTCGAAGAAGTGAAGACTGAAGACTGAAGAGTGAAGAAACCTTGAATGCCACTCCCAACCATCAGCTCCACTCCCAATCTATTCTCCACTCTCCAAAATTGAAGCAGCTTCTGCATACAACGGATCTTAGGACGCCGTGAAGAACACCCGACGTTCGGCCACATTCGCACACCGTCACCGACGTTCGCGCACCGTCGCGCACCTGGGTTTCTAGGTTTCTCCGTTTCTGGCTTCTGGGTTTCTGGGTTTCTCCGTTTCTGGCTTCTTGGTTTCTGGGTTTCTGGGTTTGTGGCTTCTGTTCGTGCTGTGTTGTTTTTTGGCTTTTCTTTGTTCTTCTCTTGAGGTAAGATCTAGGTTTCTGGCGTCTGTTCAGTGTATAATGTTTCAATTTTTTTTCTGGCTTCTGTTCTTCTATTTTTTTGTATGAATAATCAAATGTGGAATGAATTTGTTGTATACTTGTATGTTGGATTTGAGAATAAAATTGATGCATGTTGAAATTGAAAATTATGTTCTGCTATGTTCTTCAATTTTTATTCTTTTTTTTGAATCTTTTCAAGTCTGCTCTGTTTAGTTTTTTTATTTTGTTGATTCTGCTCTATTGAATGCATATAAAATTATAAATTGTATGAACTATGAACTATGAATTGATATATTGGCCTGGATTCTGGATTGTTGGCATTCTGAACTATGAACTATGAACTATAAACTATGAACTATGAACTATATTTAATTAAACCGAATCAACCACGGTTGAACCATTGAACCATTAAACCAGTTACTTGACCAATTCGATGACCGGTCCGGTTCTCGCAACCTTGGATCAGACACACACAAGTGCTGATAGCAACCCCTCTAAAAAGGCTCCTCCAACCACCTCTGTAGGAAGTAAACCTGCAGCAACTAAGGTTGAGGAATACAAAGCCAAGATGCCTTATCCTCAAAAACTTCGCAAAGAGGAGCAGGATAAGCAATTTTCCCGCTTTGCATACTATCTCAGGACTCTTGAAATAAAGATTCCGTTTGCAGAGGCACTTGAGCAAATACCCTCTTATGCCAAGTTAATGAAAGAGATCTTGAGTCATCAGAAGGATTGGAGAGAAACTGAAAGAGTTCTCCTCACTGAAGAATGCAGTGCAGTCATTCTGAAAAGCTTCCCAGAAAAGCTTAAAGATCCCGGGAGCTTTATGATACCATGCATATTAGAGGATAATTGCACCAAGACAGCTTTATGTGATCTTGGGACAAGCATCAACCTAATACCTGCATCCACTATCAGAAAGCTTGGTTTAACTAAAGAAGTCAAACCAACCCGGATATGTCTCCAACTTGCTGATGGCTCCATTAAATACCCATCAGGCGTGACTGAAGACATGATTGTCAGGGTTGGGCCATTCGCCTTCCCCACTGACTTTGTTGTACTGAAAATGGAGGAGCATAAGAGTGCTACTCTCATTCTAGGAAGACCTTTCCTAGCAACTGGACGAACTCTCATTGATGTCCAAAAGGGGAAAGTAACCCTGAGAGTCAATGAGGATGAGTTTAAGTTGAATGCTGTCAAAGCCATGCAGCATCCAGACACACCAAAAGACTGCATGAAAGTTGATCTTATTGACTCTTTGGTAGAGGAGATCAACATGGCTGAGAGTCTCGAATCAGAGCTAGAAGATATCTTTAAAGATGTTCAGTCTGATCTAGAGGAATCAGAGGAATTGAAAGAGCCTCTGAAACTTCCTCAGGAAGAGGAAAAACCTCCTAAACCCGAGCTCAAACCATTACCACCATCCCTGAAATATGCATTTCTGGGAGAAGGTGACACTTTTCCGGTGATCATAAGCTCTGCTTTAAATCCCCTGGAAGAGGAAGCGCTACTTCAAGTGCTAAGGACACACAAGACAGCTTTTGGGTGGTCCATAAGTGATCTTAAGGGCATTAGCCCAGCAAGATGCATGCACAAGATCCTATTGGAGGACGATGCTAAGCCAGTGGTTCAACCACAGAGGCGGCTAAATCCAGCCATGAAGGAAGTGGTGCAGAAAGAGGTCACCAAGTTACTGGAGGCTGGGATTATTTATCCTATTTCTGATAGCCCCTGGGTAAGCCCTGTCTAAGTTGTCCCCAAAAAGGGAGGCATGACAGTGGTTCATAATGACAAAAATGAACTGGTTCTTACAAGAACAGTTACAGGGTGGCGCATGTGTATTGACTACAGAAGGCTCAATACAGCCATCAGAAAAGATCATTTTCCTTTACCATTCATAGACCAGATGCTAGAAAGACTAGCAGGTCATGATTATTACTGCTTTTTGGATGGCTATTCAGGCTACAATCAAATTGCACTAGATCCCCAGGATCAAGAGAAAACAGCATTCACATGCCCATCTGGAGTATTTGCCTACAGAAGGATGCTATTTGGGCTGTGTAATGCACCGGCAACCTTTCAGAGATGCATGCTCTCTATTTTCTCTGATATGGTGGAAAAATTTTTGGAAGTCTTCATGGATGACTTCTCAGTATATGGAGACTCATTTAGCTCCCGTCTTGATCACCTGACACTGGTTCTGAAAAGATGCCAAGAGACTAACCTGATTTTAAACTGGAAAAAATGTCACTTTATGGTGACTGAGGAAATTGTCCTTGGGCACAAGATTTTGAACAAGGGAATAGAAGTGGATCAAGCTAAGGTCGAGGTAACTGAAAAATTACCACCACCTGCCAATGTTAAGGCAATCAGAAGCTTTCTGGGGCATGCAGGATTCTATAGGAGGTTTATAAAGGATTTTTCAAAAATTGCAAAACTTCTAAGTAACCTGCTAGCTGCTGACATGCCATTTGTGTTTGACACAGAATGTCTGCAGGCGTTTGAAACTCTGAAAGCTAAGCTGGTCACAGCACCAGTTATTTCTACACCAGACTGGACATTACCATTCGAACTAATGTGTGATGCCAGTGACCATGCCATTGGTGCAGTATTGGGGCAGAGGTATGACAAACTTCTGCATGTCATTTATTATGCTAGCCGTGTTTTAAATGATGCCCAGAAAAATTACACAACCACAGAAAAAGAATTGCTTGCAGTGGTTTACGCCATTGACAAGTTTAGTTCATACTTAGTAGGATCAAAAGTGATTATGTACATTGACCATGCTGCTCTTAAATATCTACTTACAAAGCAGGATTCAAAATCCAAGCTCATAAAATGGGTGTTGCTTCTGCAAGAGTTTGATATAGAAATAAGAGACAGAAAAGGGACAGAAATCCAAGTGGCTGATCATCTGTCCCGGATAGAACCAGTAGGAGGGGCGTCCTTTCCCTCTATTGAGATCTCTGAAACCTTTCCGAATGAGCATTTGTTCGCCATTCAGGAAACACCATGGTTTGCAGACATTGCAAACTATAAAGCTACAAGATTCATACCCAAGGAGTACAACAGGCAACAAAAGAAAAAATTAATTACTGATGCAAAGTACTATTTGTGGAATGAACCCTATCTCTTTAAGAGATGTGCAGACGGAATAATTCATAGGTGTGTACCTAGAGAAGAAGCATAGAGGATCTTATGGCATTGCCATGGGTCACAATATGGAGGTCATTTCGGAGGTGAGCGAACAGCCACCAAGGTCCTCCAATGTGGCTTCTACTGGCCTACACTCTATAGAGATTTTCGAGAGTTTGTACGTAACTGTGACAGTTGCCAGAGAGCTGGTAATCTGCCTCATGGTTACGCCATGCCTCAACAAGGAATCTTGGAGATTGAGTTGTTTGATGTATGGGGTATTGACTTCATGGGGTCTTTCCCACCATCATACTCAAACACTTATATTCTGGTGGCAGTCGACTATGTATCCAAATGGGTAGAGGCCATTGCCACACCCACTAATGATACTAAGACAGTGCTGAAGTTTCTCCAGAAACATATCTTCAGCAGGTTTGGTGTCCCTAGAGCACTAATCAGTGATGGGGGCACTCACTCCTGCAACAAACAGCTTTACTCTGCTATGGTCCGGTATGGAATTAGCCACAAGGTGGAAACTCCATATCATCCACAGACAAATGGGCAAGCTGAAGTCTCTAATAGAGAACTAAAAAGAATCCTGGAACGGACTATAAGTACCCGTAGACAGGATTGGGCGAGAAGCTTGGATGATGCTCTGTGGGCTTACAGAACAGCATTCAAGACTCCTATAGGGACCTCTCCATACCAGCTTGTGTATGGTAAGACCTGTCATCTGCCCGTGGAACTAGAACATAAGGCCTACTGGGCAATCAGATTCCTAAACTTTGATGCCAGATTAGCTGGAGAAAAAAGATTGCTCCAGCTAAATGAGCTAGAGGAATTCAGACTCATTGCTTTCGAAAATACCAAGCTTTACAAAGAGAAAGCAAAAAGGTGGCATGACAGAAAGCTGTCATCTAGAATCTTTGAACCAGGACAGAAGGTTCTGCTGTTTAACTCTAGGCTACGGCTATTCTCCGGGAAACTGAAATCCCAGTGAAGGGGACCATATGTGATTATAAGTGTGTCACCATATGGCTATGTGGAGCTTCAAGCCATTAATTATAATAAGAAGTTCATTGTTAATGGACAGTGAATCAAGCATTATCTTGAAGGCAATGTTGAGCAAGAATGCTCAAGGCTGAAGCTATATTAAAAGCTCAGCAAGGTCCAGCTAAAGACAATAAAGAAGCGCTTGCTGGGAGGCAACCCAGCCATTAGCATAACTTTTTCTGTTATTTTATTTTATTCTATTCTTCATTTTATTTATTTTTAAATTATACAAGTTCAATATTAATAATCTTCAAGGTAAAGAATCAATTGCATAAGTTCACAGGGTTACAGAAGGATTCAGAGCACAAAACAGGAAAAAGGAGCTCACTAACAAGAAAACGCCAATAAGAGGCACAATTGGGCGTTAAACGCCCAAAAGAAGCATCTACTGGGCGTTTAACGCCAGTAATGATACCTTTCTGGGTGTTAAACACCAGAATGGGTATCATTCTGGGCATTTAACACCATACTGGCAACGTCCTGGGCGTTCAGGAAAAACGCCCAGTGACAAAGGAATTCTGGCGTTTAACGCCAGCCAGAAGCAACAGCTGGGTGTTAAACGCCCAAAAGAAGCTATAGAGGGGCGTTATACGCCCAAAACATGCAGCAGTTGGGCGTTTAACGCCAGGATTGTGGAGGGGAGGAAGTTTTTGTTCCCAACTTGATTTTTTTTTTTAAATTTTCATATTTCAATCTATTTTTCTTGTATAAACATGTTCCCATACTTTCATTTTTCAAACTTTTTTTCCAAAAATTTTTAAAAAAATATCTTAATCCTAAAATTAAATCTTTCTCAATTCTTCTTCAACCTCTTCTCAAATCTTTTTCGAAACAAATCTATCTTTTTCAAAATTCTTTTTTTCAAACTCATCAATATCTTTTTCAAATCTTCACAATACTTTTGGAACAAATCTATCTTTTTCAAATATCTTTCATATCTTTTCAATTTTAAATTACATCTTTTCCTATCTTACTTATCTTTTCCAAATCACATTTTCTATCATATCTTTTTAAAAGATTTTCGAAAACCCACCCCCTTTCCCTTTAAATCCTCGTTCGGCCTCCCCTCTCTTGCACAATTCGAGCTTGGCTCTCCCACTATCCCTCTCCTTTCTTTTCTTTTGCTTGAGGACAAGCAAACCTCTAAGTTTGGTGTGTTTATCCATGATCACTAAGCCAATACCCACCAAGATCATGGCTCCTAAGGGAAAACAAACCAACTCAAGAGGCAAGAAAGAGAATATTCCAAAACTACTTTGGAATCAAGGGAAGTTCTTAACCAAAGAACATTCAGACTATTACTACAAAATAATGGGTCTAAAGTCAGTGATCCCGGAAGTTAAATTTGATCTGAAAGAAGACGAATATCCGGAGATCCAAGAGAAAATTCGAAACAGGAGCTGGGAAGTCCTAGCTAATCCTGAAACAAAGGTGGAAAGAAACATGGTTAAGGAATTTTACTCTAATCTATGGCAAACAAACAGGTAGAGAATAGATGGAACCGCATTCTATGACTATCGAACTCTGGTCAGAGGGAAGATTGTTCACACCCACCCTGACAAAATAAGGGAGATCTTCAAGCTGCCTCAATTGCAAGATGACCCAGACTCCTTTAATAGGAGAATGATGAGACCAAATCAGAGCTTGGACAAAATCCTAGAGGACATATGCCTCCCTAGAGCCAAATGGACAACCAACACAAAGGGTGTCCCAAACCAACTCAAAAGAGGGGATCTCAAACCAGTCGCCAGAGGCTGGCTGGACTTTATTGGGCGCTCTATATTGCCCACTAGCAACTGCTCTGAAGTCACCATCAAAAGAGCAGTGATGATCCATTGCATTATGCTGGAAAAAATAGTGGAAGTTCATCAGCTGATTTCTTGTGAGCTTTACAAAATTGCAAACAAGAACTCCAAAGATGCCAAATTGGCTTATCCAAGCTTGATCTCCATGTTATGTAAAGATGCTGGAGTAAAGATGGGAGTAGATGAGTATATTTCAGTTGAGCAACCAATCACCAAAAAGTCAATGAAAGGACAAGTGCAGGACGATCCCATCAAGAGGAGAGCACAGGAGTTCCTCTCGGAAATTCCTCAATTTGAATACTGGGGGCGCCTAGAAGCATCTATCACCAAGTTGCAAGAAACTATGGATCAACTAAAAGAAGAACAACAAAATCAAAACAGCATACTCTGCAAGCTGCTTAGGGAACAAGAAGAGCAAGGGCGTGAATTGAAAGAATTAAAGCGCCAGAAGCTATCTCTTGAAGGGCCAAGCACTCCACAGACTAAAGAGGCATCTACCTCCCAAAGCAAAGGTTGTTGAGTCCTAACTCTGTGATAACCTTTTATCTATTTTAAGAGTCTATGATTATTAAAATTAGAGTCATTTGTCTTTATGTCTTTATTTTCTTTTCTTTTATTGCTAAGTGTTTGCTTTTATGCCTAATTTATATTATTTCCAATAAATAATAAATAAAGATTAGAGTCTATGCCTTAAAGTTATGAACATCCTATGAATCCATCACCTTTCTTAAATAAAAAATGTTTTAATTACAAAAGAACAAGAAGTACATGGTTTCGAATTCATCCTTGAAACTAGTTTAATTATTTTGATGTGGTGACAATACTTTTTGTTTTCTGAATGAATGCTTGAACAGTGCATATGTCTTTTGAATTTGTTATTTATGAATGTTAAATATGTTGGCTCTTGAAAGAATAATGAAAAAGGAGAAATGTTATTGATAATCTGAAAAATCATAAAATTGATTCTTGAAGCAAGAAAAAGTAGTGAATACAAAAGCTTGCAGAAAAAAAAAAGAGAGAGAGAGAAGAGAAAAGAGAAATGGCGAAAAAAAAAGAGAAAAAAAGCAAGCAGAAAAAGTCAAAAGCTCTTTAAACCAAAAGGCAAGAGCAAAAAGCTAATAGCCCTTAAAACCAAAAGGCAAGGGTAATAAAAAGGACCCAAGGCTTTGAGTATCAGTGGATAGGAGGGCCCAAAAGGAATAAAATCCTGGCCTAAGCAGCTAAACCAAGCTGTCCCTAACCATGTGCTTGTGGCGTGAAGGTGTCAAGTGAAAACTTGAGACTGAGCGGTTAAAGTCGAGGTCCAAAGCAAAAAGAAGAGTGTGCTTAAGAACCCTGGACACCTCTAATTGGGGACTCTAGCAAAGCTGAGTTATAATCTGAAAAGGTTCACCCAGTTATGTGTCTGTGGCATTTATGTATCCGGTGGTAATACTGGAAAAGAAAGTGCTTAGGGCCACAGCCAAGACTCATAAAGTAGCTGTGTTCAAGAATCAACATACTGAACTAGGAGAATCAATAACACTATCTGAATTCTGAGTTCCTATAGATGCCAATCATTCTGAACTTCAATGAATAAAGTGAGATGCCAAAACTATTCAAGAGGCAAAAAGCTACTAGTCCCGCTCATCTGATTGAAGCTAAGTTTCATTGATATTTTGGAATTTATAGTATATTCTCTTCTTTTTATCCTATTTGATTTTCAGTTGCTTGGGGACAAGCAACAATTTAAGTTTGGTGTTGTGATGAGCGGATAATTTATACGCTTTTTGGCATTGTTTTTACATAGTTTTTAGTATGATTTAGTTAGTTTTTACTATGTTTTTATTAGTTTTTATGCAAAATTCACATTTCTGAACTTTACTATGAGTTTGTGTGTTTTTCTATGATTTCAGATATTTTCTGGCTAAAATTGAGGGACCTGAGCAAATTCTGATTCAGAGGCTGAAAAAGGACTGCAGATGCTGTTGGATTCTGACCTCCCTGCACTCAAAATGGATTTTCTGGAGCTACAAGAGTCCAAATGGCACGCTCTCAATTGCGTTGAAAATTAGACATCCAGGGCTTTCCAGCAATATATAATAGTCCATACTTTGTCCGAGTTTAGATGATGCAAACTGGCATTCAACGCCAGTTCTCTGCCCTATTCTGGCGTTAAACGTCAGAAACAGGTTACAAGTTGGAGTTAAACGCCCAAAATAGGTTACAACCTGGCGTTTAACTCCAGAAATAGCCTAGGCACGTGTAAATCTCAAGTCTCAGCCCCAGCACACACCAAGTGGGCCCCGGAAGTGGATTTCTGCGCTATCTATCGTAGTTTACTCATTTTCTGTAAACCTATGTTACTAGTTTAATATTTAAACAACTTTTAGAGATTTATTTTGTATCTCATGACATTTTTAGATCTGAACTTTGTACTCTTTGACGGCATGAGTCTCTAAACTCTATTGTTGGGGGTGAGGAGCTCTACTGTGTCTCGATGAATTAATGCAATTATTTCTGTTTTCTATTCAAGCACGCTTGTTTCTATCTAAGATGTTCATTCGCACTTCAATATGATGGATGTGATGATCCATGACATTCATCACCATTCTCAACCTATGAACGCGTGCCTGACAACTACCTCCGTTCTACCTTCGATTGAATGAGTATCTCTTAGATTCCTTAATCAGAATCTTCGTGGTATAAGCTAGAATCCATTGGCAGCATTCTTGAGAATCCGGAAAGTCTAAACCTTGTCTGTAGTATTCCGAGTAGGATTCAGGGATTGAATGACTATGACGAGTTTCAAACTCACAAGGGTTGGGCGTAGTGACAGACGCAAAAGGATCAATGGATCCTATTCCAGCATGAGTGAGAACCGACAGATGATTAGCTGTGCGGTGACAGCGCACCTGGACCATTTTCACTGAGAGGACGGATGGTAGCCATTGACAACGGTGATCCACCAACACACAGCTTGCCATAGGAGGAACCTTGCGTGCGTGAAGAAGAAGACAGTGGGAAAGCAGAGATTCAGAAGACAAAGCATCTCCAAAACTCCAACATATTCTCCATTACTGCATATGTATTATTTAATCCATGCTTTCTTGTTCATTTGCAAGTCAACTGATAATTATAATTGATATTCTGACTAAGAGTTACAAGATAACCATAGCTTGCTTCAAGCCAACAATCTCTGTGAGATCGACCCTTACTCACATAAGGTATTATTTAGATGCCCAGTGCACTTGCTGATTAGTGGTACGAATTATGAAAAGTGTGATTTACAATTTTGTGCACCAACACCCTATACCATTCTAATACAACAGCATATAGCTTTTTTTGGTGTTAAAGTTTTGGTTCTGTGATTAAGTTGAATTGTCTCGCTTGTAATTGCACATTTTAATAATTTCTAAATCAAAAAAGACCAATGGCTATCTTTTCATTGTACACGTAAAGAAACGTCCAAGCTCATTATTCATGTTGGCTCTTGAACAAACTTTTTGAGCACTTAGGACCAGTTTGGTTAAATTTCTTAAATAAGTTTTTTTAAAAAGGAAGTTTAAAATATAAAAACTTTTATTAATATTAACTTTTAAATAAGTTATTTTGAGTTTGGAAAGTTATTATGGAAGTCATTGTTTTAAAGTTGTGCATTAAATAAGAGTGATAAAATAGCTTTTGAAAATAGGAGAAGTCACATTTTTTAACTTCTTCAAAAGCTCTTAAATAATTTTTTAAAAAGTTAAAAGTTTATCTAAAAATTTGTACCAAACACATTAATATAACTTTCTATAAGTTAAAAGTAAAAAAAAGTAACTTTTTGGTACTTCCCAAACGGACCCTTAGTATTTATTGTCAAGCTCCCCTTTCTGCCACACTTCATACCACATGTCACTATATTTGTGATAGAAATAAAATATCTATACATTACTGCTTCTCACAACTTACAAAGCAGGCTTCTATTTGAATTTGATATTATTCAAATATCACATTAAGTTAACACACAATTCCACAAAGTTAAAAAAACAAGACAGTGATTTTTACAAATTTTCTGATTTCATATATAAAAAGAAAATAAAAACAGAAAGAGCACAATTTAAAAGCTACTTGTTAGCTAATTACACGTGAAAATTTTGAATTTCCATGATACTGTAAACAGTGTTGATACTATAATAACATTAAATTTGTAAAGTTGATTTAAAAATAAAATAATGCATAAAAATTTTGAGAATCCAAATATAATTTAGTATTAATTCTATAATAATATTTAATTTATAAGATTAATTTAAAGATAACTTGTTGTTAATTTAAAGACATCTCATTTGTTATTATCAAATAAGATAGGATAAAAAATTTAAAAAAATGATAAAGATGGACATCAAACTCAAATACATAAATTAAAAATATATCTATTTAATCAAATGAGTTAATTTTATTTTCTTTAAAGTAAAACTATTAATATTTTTACAAAAACTTTAGAAGGCCATAGCTCCATTACGGCATTACCTCAACAAAGTTCCACCACTGAATGACAAAATTTAAAAAGAGCTAAATTTTTATTATTTACATCAGCTACATGATTTTGATTAGCATCAAATTTGTTTAACATCATCATTTCCAACACAACAAGCACAATAGCAACATGAATAAGAAGTTGAAGAATGGGTTGTTATATGCCAGCACTAAAAGAGAGAAAAAAAAGCACCTGGATTCTTTACCACGAGCTTAGATTGAAGAAACAGCAATGGTATTAAAATGCTAAACACCAATGATACTTAAAGTTGTAAACAATTTGCTCCAATAATTCAATCAATGCGCTGTATTGTGGGCAAATAAGAGAGAGCGCGCGCTTTAAAAAGGGGGGAAGTATAACTAAATATAAGTCTAACTATATAGATATATAGTTATAGAATAGTTATAGAACAGATATCGAAATGAAATAGATAGAATAAAAGAATATTTTAATAATAA
>NC_029788.2:119519334-119522192 GCF_000816755.2 Arachis ipaensis
TGTAATTACGAACAAAACAAAAAGTAAAATAGATTAACGGGAAAAGAAATTCCACTTCTATCAGCAAATAAAATTAGAGTGGTCTCTTTGGGAGAATGATCCCAAGTAGCATACTCCCTATTCTGATTTAACAACAAATTTGCAATGCCATCAGCTAATTGATTAGCCTCTCTATATATGTGTTGTATATGCACTTGCCATTCTCTGTTAAGAAGCTCTCTGATTCTTCTAATTGGGCAGGTTAGTGTTGGATGGCGTTTTGGAGGGTTCTCCATCAAATTCACAGTTGCTTGGGAGTCTGTTTCTAGCTGAATCCTTTTAAATCCTTTCTCCCATGCTATCTCCAGTCCCTCCTGTATTGCTGCAACCTTCGCTTCTATTGCCTTTGCATAGGTCAGACGTCAAGCATACCCATAAACCCAGCCACTATCCGCATTTCTGAAAATTTCAGCACAGCTAGCTTGCCCAAGATTACCTCTCGAGGCCCCATCTGTATTTAGGTTGATCCAACCCTCTTGAGGTGGTTGCCAAGAAACTGTCAGAGATTCTTTATACTGATTGTTCTCTATTCTTCTTCTGGCATCTCTGATTTCTCTTGCTAAACTCCTTATTTTCATCTCTTTGATTCTTAAGGGGGTGTTTATATTGGAATGTATATATTCATTCCTAAATTTTCAAATAAGCCAAACTTCCGTGACAAAAACGTCTTTCCATTCTATATCATCATCAAACCCCATGTCCATAGTCATGTTAGCAATAATTCACTCTTTCAAATCAAGATTATAAAACATACCAATATTCTGCGATTTCACCAGGCAATTCCACACTAGCGATGACATGGGACAGTCTCGAATAACATGAAAGGGAGTCTCAATATCATTGTCACAACTCATGCAGTTGGGATTGTTCCCTCTACCCCATATTGCAGTTCTGAAAGCTGTTAGAACAGCATTATGAGCCAACTGCCAAAGGAACACCTTCGCCCTTTGTAACCCTTTCCAATTCCAAATCAATTTCCATATTCGATCTGAGTCGTGGTCGCAATGTGAAAGAAATTGATAGGCGTGTTTGATAGTAAACTCACCTTTAGGATTGGGTCGCCAAAAGAGAATATCTCTGCCATCTTCTTTTGAAGGAGGGGGAGTGATTTGAATTTTATTAATGACACTGTCAGGTAGGAGGATATTTAGCTCTCTAATTTTCTATTGTCCTTCTTCATCTACATAGTCACTCACTAGACGATTTTCTTCCTCAAGAGTTAGGATTGGGGATGCTAAATTGACTAGTAAGTTATTGGGTTCCAGCCAAGCGTCTCTCCAAAATTTCGTGGCCTCACCATTTCTAAGCAGGTAACCTATGTTGTCCTTGATGATGTGCCATTTAGCTACAAGATTTTTCCACAGTATAGAATCACCACTGGTAGCCACCATATTTTGCATAGGATTGTGCCCTCTCCCATATTTTCCAATCATAATTTGAACCCAAAGAGAATCGGGTTTGGTCACAATTTGCCAACCTCTCTTCAACAAAAAAGCTTCGTTGACTTGTTCTAGTCTTCTAATCCCCAGCCCTCCTTTATCTTTTGGTTTAGTAATTTTCTCCCAGCTAACAAGATGTACTTTTCTCGTTGAACAATCATGCCCCCATATAAACGCTTGTTGAGCTTTCTCCACTGCTAGGCAAGTGCTTTTTGGAATACTTGTAGGTTGCATAGGATATAGTGCCATTGACCCAATAACAGAGTTAGCTAGAGTAATACGACCAGCCATAGATAGGCAGTTGGCTTTCCACCCCTGCAGTTTTGTTTTTACTCGCTCAATGATGTAGTTAAACTGGCTCTTCCTCCTCCCTGTATTATGGATAAAGGCTCCAAGAAATCTTCCAATTTTCGCCGTTTTAGAATATCCACTGATGTTAATGATATTATCCCTCACCTCTTCAGACACATTCTTTGAGAAAATTATGTTGGTTTTCGCCTGATTTATTAGATGACCAGACTCTTCACAAAAATCATTCAAAATTCTTTGCATTTTCCTCATGTAATTGGGAGATTGGTGTAGAATTTATAACCACAAACTAACCGGCAAGTGCACCAGGTCGTACCAAGTAATACCTCAGGTGAGTGAGGGTCGATCCCACGAGGATTGATGGACTAAGCAATGATGGTTGATTAATTTACTTAGTTAGACAAGTAGAAAATGGTGTTTGAGAGTTCAAAAGCATTAAACAGTAAATTCAGAATATCAGAAGACAGGCAGTAAATAAGTTGAGAATAATATATGGAGAAACAGTTAAGGCTTCAGAGTTATCTATTTTCCGGATTGACTTTTCTTACTAACTATTTTAATCATGCAAGATTTAATTCATGGCAAACTATATCTGACTAAACCCTAATTCCTTAGACCTTTTTAGTCTCCTCTAATTCTCATCAACCGCCAGTTCCTTGGTCAATTAATTCCAATTAGAGGGTGAAGTTTAATTTTAGTTATTATGCCACAAAAATCCTAATTATCCAAATATAAGAGGATTATATGTCACGTATCCCGTTAAGTCTAGCTAATTAGAATTTAGGAGAAATTATTTTCAAGCTGTTGTTCAAGTAAAGAGCTTTTCCAAGTTATACAAGAACTCAATTAAAAAGAGGGTCATACTTCCGTTCTACCCAAATTCATAAGATAACGAACGAAAACAATTCTTGAATTATAAATCAGTACATGAATTAAACTAGAAAAACAATAGAATCAATCCATATACTAGACAGAGCTCTTAACCTTAACAGTGGAGGTTTAGTTGCTCATGGTTCAGAGTGGAAACTAGGATTCTCTTAAACAGTAAATTGGAATGAGGTGGAATAATCC
>NC_029788.2:119522455-119523368 GCF_000816755.2 Arachis ipaensis
AACTCAATTAGAAAGAGGGTCATACTTCCGTTCCACCCAATTTCATAAAATAAAGGACGAAAATAATTCTTGAATTATAAATCAGTACATGAATTAAAATAGAAAAACAATAGAATCAATCCATACAATAAACAGAGCTTCTAACCTTAACAGTGGAGGTTTAGTTGCTCATGGTTCAGAGTGGAAACTAGGATTCTCTTAAACTGTAAATTGGAATGAGGTGGAATAATCCAGAAGAGAAGTTTCTTTTCTCTTTTATATCTAATCCTAATTAATTTAAATTATAATTTTTAAAACTAAATAATATCTTTTCCTATTTTAAAATAAAAATTAAAGTTTAAATCAGAATTAAAATAAAATCTTCTTGCATCTTCAATTGATGAATGGGGACCAATTGCTTCGTAGGAAGGCACGCCTACCTTGGCACGGAGCTGCGCCTTACTTGGAGTCACTAGTGTGTGTTGGTGTGCATTGCTTGAGCACTGCGCCTTACTTGAGTATATCATGTGCCTAACTTGAAAGGAGTAACTTCTCTTGCGTGTTGTTGTTGAGCATTGCGCCTAACTTGAGAAATCTCAAGTTAGGCACAACCTTGGCTGCGCTGATGGAGGAGAAGTATGGACTATTATATATCGTTGGAAAGCTATGGAAGTTACTTTCCAACGAAACTAGAAGCACCTCAATTGGACCTCTGTAGCTTGAGATATTCAGGTTTGAGTGCCGAGAGGTTAGGGTTGACAGCATCATTCGCCTTCTCTTTTTCTGCGGAAACTCCATCAAATCCAGCCAAATGCTATCTAAAATAAACAGAATTTCACACAACTCAAAGTAACATCCATAGTGGCTAAAAGATAATTAATTCTTGATTAAACTCAACAAATTAAATGCAAATTCACTAGAAAAAGATAGGAAA
>NC_029788.2:119523496-119528352 GCF_000816755.2 Arachis ipaensis
GCGCCTAACTTGAGAAATCTCAAGTTAGGTGCCACCCTTGCTGGTTTGGTGGAAAAGAATTATAGACTATTATATATCGTTAGAAAGCTCTAGAAGTTAGCTTTCTAACGCCACTAGAATCACATCAATTGGACCTCTGTAGCTCGAGATATTCAGGTTGGAGTGTAGAGAGGTCAGGGTTGACAACATCATTTGCCTTCTTCTCTTTTTCTGCGGAAACTCCATCAAATCCAGTCGAATGCTACCTAAAATAAACAGAATTGTACACGACTCAAAGTAGCATCCATAGTGGCTAAATGATAATTAATTCTTGATTAAACTCAACAAATTGAATGCAAATTCACTAGGAAAAGATAGAAAAAATGCTCACGCATCAGATATGCCTTGGAGAATAAAATGAGATCATCCGCAAACATTAAATGAGACACTTGTGGTCCGCTTCTGCCAGCTCGCATTGGAAACCAATTTCCTTTGTCTACAGCTTCTTCTATCATATGAGACAATTTATCCATGCAAATAACAAATATATATGGCGATAGGGGATCACCTTGTCGGATCCCTCTAGTGGGAGTGAATTCCTCTGACTTAGTACCATTCCACAGAGTTGAAAATGTGGTAGAAGTGACACACCTCATAATAATGTTACACAGGGGAGGAGGGATACCAAACTGGTTGATGGACTCATGAATAAATTTTCAGCTCAACCTATCATAAGCCTTAGTGAGATCAATTTTGATGGACATATAACCAAAATTACCTCTCATTCTTCTCATGGTATGAACCATTTCTTGCACAATGACAATGTTGTCATGAATATTTCTCCCTGGAACAAAGCTGGACTGATATGGAGATATGCGATCTTTTAAGAAAGGTTTCAGCTTTTCCACCACAATTTTGGACATCCCTTTGTAAATAACGTTGCATAAAGAAATTGGCCTGAATTGGGCTAGAAATTCAGGTTTCTCTATTTTAGGAATGAGGACTAACATAGTTTTATTTAGGGGTTCAATAAGTTCTGGGTTCCTCCATAAGGTATTAATCACCTGCTCAACATCTTTGTGAATGCAATTCTAATTTTTCTGATAGAAGACTCCTGGAAGACCATCTTCTCCTGGGGCCTTAAAGGCGCCAATGTTAAAAAACGCTCTCTTAATATCTTCCTCGTCAGGGGCTTTAAGAGAAGCTTCCATGATATCAATGCCGATAGGAGGAAAGGTTTTGGTACAAGGAGTGCTTGCTTTGTCACAATTTTCCTCTTGAAACAAATGATAGAAATAGTCCCTGGCCAGTTTTTCAATTTCCTCTTGATCCTCTATCCAATTTCCTTCATTGTTTCTAAGGCAAAGAATTTTATTTCTGTTTCTTCCGATGATAGTTTTCATATGGTAGTATCTGGTGTTGCGGTCTCCATCTTTAATCTAGGTGGTTTCTGTAACCACAACCTTTCCTCTTGATTCAGGGTATCGGTTAGCTGTTTTTGCAGTTCTATCTCCAGCTTTTTCAACCGTTTATTTCTTCCATAAGACACACATCACTGGATACCATCTATACGGGCCAACAACCTCTTTTTTCTATGAAATATATTCCTAAAAACCTGTTTCTTCCATATCTCTATCTTCTCCTTCAAGGCCTGTACCTTTTGAAAATAATTTCCGTTGCACCCCTCCCAACTATCTTGAAGCATTCTGTTGAAATCTTGATGTTGCATCCAAAATGTCTCAAATTTGTAAGGCCGATTTCTATTTACAGTAATGTCTCCGTTGCATTTTATCAAAAGTGGGTGATGATCTGAGTGGGTGTGGGTCAGGCACATTACATAAGCTTCTGGGAATTGGATTCGCCAATCACTATTACATAGACCCCTATTAAGCCTTTCAAAAACACGATCCCTATTGTCCCTGACAGCACCCCTCCACGTGAACTTTGACCTTAGCTTCTATGTCTATGAGTTTGCAGTCTGAGATCCAGTTTGCAAATTTCAAGCATTTTCTTCTATCAGCAGGGACACCTCCCTTCTTTTCATTAATGTTGGCAATGGCATTGAAGTCACCTACCATCAACCAAGGTTTAGTGATGCTTCTTGCATACTCTCTGATTTCTTCCCATGCTTCTCTTCTCTCCATCTCTCTAGGGCTGCCATAGATAATAGAAAGAAGCCAGTGGGCCTTGTTATTCTCCTCCACAATTGCGTGGATGTATTGACTATGAAGTTGAATAGGTTTGATGTTAAAATTATTATTTCTCCGAAGTATCCAAATTCCTCCACTATACCCCTTAGCCTCCACCAAAATAAAATTATTGAAGCCCAGGTTTTTTATTACCTTTTTTGCATTATCACCACTGCGCCTTGTCTCTTGAAGAGCCACAATGTCTGGTTTATGGACCCTAATATATTCTTTACAGGCCCTGCTGAAAGCCTTTTCAACAGCACCTCTCACATTCCATGAGAACATAATCATCAAAAGAATAGAAAAAATAAACCAAAATCAAGCCTTATGCTTGCATAGCATCTCCCACTATTGGAGAGTCAACCCACATACCATCATCTGGCCTTGCATCACTTTTTTGTTCATCCATAGCTTGTTCCATATCATTTGGGCTGGTTTGTTCCTGGCCCATTAGCTGCATGGCAATATCCGGAGGTTTGGGCTCCTCCCTTCCTTCTCCAAACATTAAACCATTTTTGCATCCTTTAATACACAGTTCATCATTTATTTTGTCCTCTTGTGCTGTGGAGCCCTTGCTTATCATTGGAAGATTCTCCCGGTTGGTTGGTTGCGCACTACCATGCCTGACAGGTGACGCGTTCCTCCTCGTACCCATGCACAAATGCGGGGGTGTTTCAGACACTCTACTAACTGTTTCTTGTGAATTTGGGGTGTCACTGCAGACCACTACCATCTTGCCTTTTTCTTTCCTCATTTGACTACCTGAAAATAATATTCTCTTGCTCCCTTCCTCTTGTTTACCACTTCCCTCTTCTGTGACCGTCCGATTCGCCGCACCCTCCTCTTCTATTTGCGTGTGAGACTCACCTTCGGCAAGGGCATTGAATCTCGAACCAACATTATCTTGAGCTGTGTGATTTTTTCCCTCCTTTTGTGGAATTATTCTTTTACCCCTCCTGGGTTTCTGGACTGTCATCCACTCCGCGTACGATCCCTGTGAACTTTGTTCTTTCGCCATTGTTTCTCCTCTGCTCTGTTTAGCCTTCTCCGATGAATTTTGCAGCTCATTTTGCCTCTTAATGGCATACTGGCATTGCTCCTTGTTGTGCCCAATACGTCCACAATAAAAACAAATGATGTGAATCCCTTCGTATTCAACGTGGACAGGTCTCCCTTTAATCTTGAACTTTGGTCTTAGCAGTTTTGCAAGATCAAGCTCTACGCATATCCGGGCAAACTTGCCTCTCGCTTGTTTAGCTGTATTATAGTCTATCTTTAGCGTCTTACCAATCACATTACCAATGGTTCTCTTCACATATTTATCTTAGTATTCGATTACTAATGATTCTCATCACATATTTATCGTAGTATTCAATCGGAAGATCCGGGATCCTAACCCATGCAGCTATTTTGGTAAGTTGTTCCACACTTGGGTTGAAATCTGGCCTCCATCTTTGCACGGCTAGGTAGTGATCGAATATCAACCATGGACCTCCTTTCAGTGCCTAGTTGTAATCTTCTAGTTCTGTAAACCGGACCAGGAAAAACTCATTACCAACATCAATGAGTGTCATCATCCCCTCCTTAATCCACATGCTCTCCAATCTTTTCTTCAAAACACCATACCTTATCCTCCTTCCCATAAGCTTTATAATAAGGGCATGCTCCCACATTTTGTTCAGTCTATGTTGCTCTGCTTTGTTGAGAATAAGGTTAGGGCACCCCTCTTCGTCCCATACAATTTTTCGCTTTGGCAGTTCGCGCCTCGTCTTCCACTCTTCGCTTCCCGGGACCTCCCCTTCTCTGTCAGAATACTCGAACTCAGATTCTGTCTACAAGTCCTCCTCTTCCTCCATGTTCTCTTCTTCATTTTCTGAATCAGATTCGTAGAGGAAGTCTGGGCCTTTCACCATGCTAACATATGACCGTTTCGCTTGGGGTTCCTCTGGAATCTTTTTTTTTCTCGTTTGGGGATGGGACTTCCATGACTCTCTGTGCTTGGGACGCGCTTTCTTGTCCATCTTCACTGCGTAGTTTCTTTTTACTTCTCCATAGGTTATCTATTTCTTCTACTGACGGTGGTTCCTCACCTCTCTCGATACTCGCTATCAAGGACGTCATTTCTTTTCAATATTTTTGAAAAACAAAATATTTTGATATTTGCATTTCCTTCTGCCGCTAAAACAATTTTTGTTTCCTTAAAGTAAGAGTGGATTTCTTTTTAGTGATTTGGTCATATTCTTCTTCTTCTTCTTCTTTTTTTTTGAGGGATGTTTTTTTCAATTAATATTTTCAGTTTTTCTCTCTTTGGTTTTGGTTTTTAATATTTTCAGGTTCCGTTCTCAGTTGATTTGTTCTTTCTGGGCTAAGGCCTAAAGTAATTTTAATATGGGTTTCCATAGGCTAATTAGATCCATCTATTTTTTACCCCTAAATAATATTAATTAATTATGGTTATGATTATAGCTGTCAGAACTGAATCGGTAATCGAATTAATTAGATTATTAGGTCATTAGATTGTTGGTTCAACTGATGAGTCATTAGTTGAATCGATTCACCTAGTCCTATGTAAATAAAAATAAAAAATAGTCAAAATTTTAAAATTAAAATTTAAAATACATATTTTCACTAATATTTTAACAATATCTAGCTATTCTAAAACAATATAGAACAAAAACAATAAGTATT
>NC_029788.2:119528604-119566122 GCF_000816755.2 Arachis ipaensis
TAGTCCGGTGGTTGTGAAGGACATCGATTTTTTTTGGACATGCAAAACTTTGCGTATGAAACTTAGTCTAGTGTTTATGATACTAAACTTTAGATTCTTAGTGATAAAAAGATTAAAAATCTATATTACAAGAGAGCTTCATGTTATTGCTAATTTCATCATCTTAGTCCTTTAAAAATCTAAAGATTCTTTTTCCATCTTAACACAATTCCTTGTTTCATACGAAATGATGGTCTATCTATAATTATAATTTTGTTAAGTGGATTCTTAGTTTCACATGAAACAGAGTCTTATGCATAGTCTAAACTATTACAAGGTATTTTTAATAGTTTTATTCAATAATAAATTGGTAGTTTGGAAGTGTTTTCTGTGTGTACGTAATGCAATGAGAATGATTAATGTTGTAAAACAACTAAATAAATAAGGAAGATGTAGATATAAAATATGTAAATAGAAGGCTCTAACATTAATATAATTAGCTCAATAATGATTTATATATATACATTAATATTATATGTTGTAATATGTATATATATGTAAAGATAGAAAGAAGTATTAAAAGTAAAGAGAGAGAATTGCATTTGTTTTATTACTGTAAAAAGAGAGAAAGGAGAAAATATTTGTAATTGTGTGTTCAGATGGATGCAATGCATCCCCTATTTATACACATAAAATATCACCCTTTTTCAACCTTTATTAAATACATTCTCTCTTGAGAATGTGAGCTTCACATGGAGAAATGGGCATCCACGTCCCATGCTTATCACAACACTCCCCCTTGGATGACCATTTTAGGATTATTGCCTCGTTAAAACCTTACTAAAGAAAAACCCAGTGGGAAAAAACCTTAGTGAAGGAAAAAGAGTACAATATCCTTTAGTGATGGGAACTGCCTCATTAAAAACCTTGTCAAGAAAAACCCAATGGGAAAAAACCTGACCAAGGAAAAAAGAGTACAGTCTCCCCCTCTTGCCGACATCATTTAACGTCTCGAAATCGGCGCATCCCAATCTCATATACCAATCTTTCAAAGGAGGATTTTGGTAGTGACTTTGTAAATAAATCTGCCAGATTGTCGCTTGAACGGATCTGTTGGACATCAATTGTCCCTTGATTTTGAAGGTCATGAGTGAAGAAGAATTTGGGAGAAATATGGTTTGTTCTATCACCTTTGATGTATCCCCCCTTAAGTTGAGCAATGCATGCTGTATTATCTTCAAACAGGACAGTAGGAGCTATCTTATGATCAATTAGTCCACATGATGACAGAATATATTGAATCAGACTCCTCAGCCAAAAACACTCGCGACTAGCTTCATGAATCGCCAGTATTTCAGCATGATTAGAGGAGGTTGCTGCTATCGTCTGTTTCGTGGACCTCCATGATATAGCTGTACCACCATATGTGAATAGGTATCCTGTTTGAGACCTCCCTTTATGTGGATCAGACAGGTATCCGGCATCTGCATAGCCAACTAGTTGTGACTTGGATCCATAGGGATAAAACAATCCCATATCAACCGTCCCATGAAGATATCGAAAGATTTGTTTGATTCCACTCCAATGTCTTCTGGTTGGAGATGAACTATATCTTGCTAGTAAATTCACAGCAAATGATATATCGGGTCGCGTATTATTAGTTAAGACGATTATACCACATTCGTCCAGATTGCTTTAGACCATATAAAGATCTTTGCAATTTGACTGAGTATAACCCTTGCAAATATTCATTGGATGGTTTGGATATCTTTAGTCCTTCAGGGACTTTCATATAGATATCCCGATCTAATGAGCCGTACAAATAGGCTGTTACCACATCCATTAAATGCATATGCAATTTATGATATGCAGATAAACTGACCAAATAACGCAATGTTATCGCATCCACTACAGGAGAATACGTTTCTTCATAATCTATGCCGGGCCTTTGTGAAAAACCTTGTGCCACAAGTCGGGCTTTATAGCGCACAACTTCATTTTTCTCATTTCGTTTTCTCACAAATACCCACTTATATCCAACAGGTTTTACATCTTCAGGTGTACGGACTACAGGTCCAAAGACTTCACGTTTTGCAAGTGAGTCTAATTCAGCCTTCATGGCTGCTTCCCATTTTGGCCAATCATTTCTTTGTCGACATTCGCTTCTGGCGTGTATTTGCTTCCGTGGCTATTTGCCCTACTGGGACATCAATTCGAATTGGGGCATTTTCTGCCCTGCCACACTTCTGGCGTGAATTTGTGCGAGAAGATAATAAGCACACATGTGACCATCTCGAAGATGCGTCTATCAGGACCATAAAATATCTAAAAGATCCACATGGTGGATGAATAGGTCCACATATATCACCTTGAATCCTTTTCAGGAATTCAGGAGACTCAAATCCAATCTTTACTGGTGATGGCTTAAAATTAACTTTCCTTGAGAACATGCAGCACAACAAAATTCACTAGTTTTAAGAATCTTCTGGTTCTTTAGTGAATGTCCATGAGAGTTTTCAATAATTCTTCTCATCATGGTTGTTCCTGGATGACCCAATCGGTCGTGCCAAGTTATGAATTCATTTGAGCTAATAAACTTCTGGTTTATAGTGGCATGTGATTCAATTGCACTAATCTTGGTATAATACAACCCAGATGAAAGTGAGGGTAATTTTTCTAATATAACTTTCTTATTTGAATCATGAGTTGTGATACATAAATACTCATGATTTCCCTCATTCATTGTTTCAATATGATATCCATTTCGGCGAATATCTTTGAAACTCAACAAGTTTCTCAGAGACTTGGTAGATAATAATGCATTATTTATTATAAATTTTGTTCCTCCAGGAAACAAAATTATAGCTCTTCCGGAGCCTTCTATCACATTGCCCAAGCCAATTATAGTATTAACATACTCTTCTTTTGGCACAAGATGGGTAAAATATATATCACTTTTAAGAATAGTGTGCAAACTTGCACTATCCGCAAGGCAAATATCTTCAGAATATGTCCTTGCCATTTTTCTTCAAAAACAAATGATAATAATAAAATGAGTAGAAGTACATGTACAGTAAAATTATTCACCTGAATACTTAACAAACACATACATATATCAAACTATTCCATCATTGATCAAATAGCCAATATTTCCTTCAGAATCCTTAAAGAAACTAGATGCATCATAATGAGTGGTGAAATTTTCATCATTTGAAACAAAAATTGTTTCATTTCCTTTGTCATCCTTTTTCAAAGATGTTTGATAAAGATCAACTAGGTGCCTTGGGGTACGACAGGTACGTGACCAATGGCCCTTTCCACCACAACGGAAGTATTTATCCTCAATTGATTTACTTTGCCCATTATTTCTTTCTTTGTCCCACTTCTGGTGAGATCCTTTCTTGTGAACATAATTTCTTTTCCTTCCATAATTTTTTTTTTGTTATCAAAATCTTGCCATTTACCTCTTCTGGGGTTATAATTTGCCGCATTTGCTTCAGGAAATGGGGCGGCGCCAGCTGGGCGCGCTTCATGATTTCTTAAAAGTAATTCATTGTTGTATTCAGTAACAAGAAGGCAATAAATTAATTCAAAATACTTTTTAAATCCTTTTTTTTGATTGCTACTGCAGGAGCACATTCGAGGCATGGAAGGTCGAGAAAATTTTTTCTAACATATCGGGCTTGAGGAAGTATCACATGATTGTACCTTTCTTCAAGGTCTTTCCACAGATCTGCAGGATCTTTTAATGTGGGATATTCATTTTTCAATCATATGTCAACATGACGACGAAGAAAAATCATGGCTTTGGCTTTATCCTTTTGGGATGCATTATTTTCAGTCTTAATGGTATCTTCAAGATCCATTAAATCAAGATGGATTTCAACATCTATATCCATGATAAATAATTATTTCCAAATATATCAAGAACATTAAATTCAAGATGAGAGAACTTTAACATAATAAAAATTTGTTACCTGGAGTCTTCCTAAAATTTCGTTAGAGCTTCGTGCTGATAACGTGTTGTAAAACAACTAAATAAATAAGGAAGATGTAGATATAAAATATGTAAATAGAAGGCTCTAACATTAATATAATTAGCTCAATAATGATTTATATATATACATTAATATTATATGTTGTAATATGTATATATATGTAAAGATAGAAAGAAGTATTAAAAGTAAAGAGAGAGAATTGTATTTGTTTTATTACTGTAAAAAGAGAGAAAGGAGAAAATATTTGTAATTGTGTGTTCAGATGGATGCAATGCAAATTTTTTATTATTGTTTATTTTTTATTTATATAGGACCGGGTCAATCGGTTTAACCAATGACTCACCAGTTGAATTAGTAACCCAGTGACTCAGTAGCCTAATCGGTTCGATTACCGGTTCGATTCTGACAACTATGCATAGCAGTATAGCTGCGTTTCTGGCCACCCACAACACAGCACAACACAATACCGAGCCACCCAGCCACCGAGTCAAGTTAGACATGAGCCCGAGCCTCCGAGTCAGGTATGTAATTTGACTAATTTCTGTTTAATAATTATTGATTCATTGTTGCTGGTTGTTGTTCATTGTTTACTTTATATGTTGTTAAATTGCTGAAATTGGTTCTGATTGTTGTTCATTGTTTTATTTGTTGTTCAATGTTTACTGAAATTACTTCTAATTGCTAGTTCATTGTTCATTGTGTTATTTGTTGTTCATTGTTTAGGGACTATTTATTGTTTCATTTGTTGTTAATTGTTTAGGAAAATTGTTTCTGTTTGTTGTTCATTGCTTAATTTATATGTTGTTGATTTACTGAAATTATTTCTGATTGTTTTTGTGTTATTCACTGTTCATAGTTCAATGTTCAGCTTTGGTTTTCTCACCATTAAAATCTCAAACTGCCGTAACTTCTCTCAGTATTAGCATCTGTTGCAGCTTCAACTGAGTGTATCAATGGCTATGAGTGGTTTGATTTCGAACCACAACTTTGCTACTTCTTTCATTGCCTTAGATGACTTCAAATTAATTAATTAATTACTTTTTTAGAATTGAACAAAAAAAATCCATTTTTTGAATGGTCGCCTGCATTTTATGAATTATCCAATTATTTAATATCTAGTTTTGTTGTTTTGCCTTTTTGTTTATTGAAATGAATGCGTATGTGTATGATAGATTCCTTGCATTAAAGTGGCAATAACTACGAGAGTCTACAATCACATGCTTATATTAGAGGATGGTTATTTTGTTTAAATTTAATCTACTTAATTATTCTATTGTTTTGAGTAATTTATTTAGTGAATTTTGTTTGCAAGAGGAGCAACATGTATTCTGTGGGAACCTATTGATATGTCAGAAAAAATACTTAATTATTCTGTTGGTCTCTATAGTTTTACGAAATTTTCAATTAGGTCCCTATACTTTTTTTCCTTTTAATTGACTTCCTACACCAATTTTTTTTCAATTGAGTCCCTACATCAATTTTTTTAGTTGGGTCCCTATATAATTAAGCCAATTACTACCAAGAAGGACCTAATTGAAAAAAAAATTTGGTGCAGGGACCTAATTAAAAGGAAAAAAGTATAGGGACCTAATTAAAAACTTCACGAAACTATAGAGACTAATAGAGTAATTAAACCATTTCCAGTACGTCATGATCATACTGAAAACCGAGTGTCACCAACTTGCTTACCCAAAACTTTAACTATTTACTATTAAACCTGTAATCAAATCAGCGCACTATCGAATTTTTGAAAAAAAAAACTTTTACTTTATAAAAGGATTTGCGACGACAGCTAATTAAACATACACAAGCAGCTAATTAAACATACACAAGTCACAATAAGAAATCAAATGAAACATACACAAGACCAACATTATATATAAACATAACATATGGCATAGATCATACATACATATAAAGGTGATGTCATATATATCATAGGTTAGCGTACAACCCTTCACATCTTGCTACTATGTACAAAATCAACCCTTCGGTCCCTGGTCCATATAGGAAACCCCTGAGCTGGAACCCGAAACTAGCCTAGTCAACTATGTACACCCTATTCTCTCAGTGAATCTAATCAAAAGTGAGAAACTAACACAAAAGCTAGGCTAACACAAAAAACTATCAAAAGGCACAACCTCAACTCTCAGGCATCAGCTATAAAACCCCAGATTTTAAAAAGTTATTAATAAATTATTTATGAGCTATTGTATTTATTTTAAGATTTTATTTTTGGAGATTTTTATATATAAGTTGAGTAAATTATTATTTATTATATAGAGTTCTTATAATTGAAAAAAAAATAGTGAATATTTTATATGCCTTAATTTTAATATTTAGATTTTTGACCTTATTTTATAAATAAAGGAGAATTAATTTACTTATCTCTAATTTTTATAAAATTAGTATTCGAATGGAAAATAATTTACAACTTGTAATTGGAAGGTATGTTAAAGATAGAAATTTTATACTTAATTTGGTTTTTTTATTATTATTTTATCTTCCTAATTATTTTATGAAATTATACTACTAACCCTATTTTTAATAAAAATACCTAAACTACCCCCAAACCCTAACACTACACTCATCTCTCTCACCCAATCCCCCACCCACGGCTCACACGCTCAGCACACACCTCACTCTTCCTCACCAACACACACAGACACGGTTTTGTGAGTGGAAACAAGAAAGAAAAGAAGAAAGAAAGGGAAGAGGGGGAAATAGAATCGGGGAAAGGGGGAAAAGAGAGGAAGCGTCGAGGGGGTGAGGGAGAAGAAAGGGAGCTGCCGCCTCCCACCGATCCGCTGAATCTGCCACGCCTTGCTGCCCAGCTTGCCGTCGCGCCAGCCACCCATGCCGGAGGAGAGAGATCGACAGAGAAAGAGATGCAAAGAGGGAGAAGGATTTGTGTCGCTGCAGCCATCCACGCCGTCGTCGCCGAGGGAAGCCAGCGCCACCACCGCGTCACCGTTGCCACCATCTGTCGCGCCACAACCACGCTGCGTCGCCGTCGAGAACAGAGACGCGAAGGAGAGGAGACCGCGGGTCACTGTCCTCGAAGCTTTCGTCGTCACCGTGCAGAGCTGCTGCCATCGCCATCATCGCGGGTTGCTGCTGCTGCGCGTGTGATCGTCGCCGCCTCTGGGTCCGTCACCGTCGAGCAGAGCCGCCGGGGAGAATCGTAGCTGTCGCCATAGCTCCAGTCGTCGTCAGAAGCTGCTGCCGACACCAATCTGCATGTGCAGTCACCATTGGAATCCTCTGCCACCGTTCGGGTCATTGGGAACGTGGCTGTGATCACCGAAACCACCATCGGAGTTACCAATATTTCAGTTCAGCCGTCCTTCCTTGTTTGGGTAAGCGTTTCGTTCCGGAACCTTTGAAATAGTACTTCCGTTTTAAGTTGTTTAGGGATATGAGATTTTGGTGTCATAGGATCGAGTTACGGGTCTTGCATGCTGGGTTCTAAGACGGTTGCATGCGACATCAAGCTGCTGCATCGTCATCGGAGTTGCCACTGCTATGTTCTCTGGCTTATTCGTAAGTATAGTAAGTTGTTCCTCGTTCCGAACCTCTATGGCTTCTATTCTATTATATGTTTCTAAGGTTCTTGCAACGTTAATGCTTTAGGTTTGAGTTCGGTTCTTACGTGCCGTGATTAAAGTTGCTGTGGTTGAGGTTGTGTTGTTGCGGGCAGTGAGAAAAAGAGTTTCTGTCGCGTGGTTAAGTCGTATTCGAGGTAGGGGCCTTTTCAAAGAACTTAATTTTATGATTTGGAGTTGTTATAAATGGATATTAATGTGATAAATGTACTTTTGGTGGTTGTATAAGCCTTATGTATTGCTGGGCCGTTTTGTGATGAACATATTTATGGTTGGATTGGATTGTTGTTTGATTTGGTTATATGGTTGGTTGCTGAAATATTTCATTACAATTTTGGAAAACGAGTTTGGTTCATTGAAAATGGATTGAGTTTGGATTTGATTTCTTGAATTATGAGAAGGATATGAATTTTTGAAATTAGTCTGATTTTAAACTGATTTGGTTTTGAACCCGTGGAATGGGTTGTATACTGGTTTGGTTGGGACCCGAAAGGGTGGCAAAGTCCAAGTTTTAGGAGAGATACTGCCAAATTTTCATAAAAATCTAGATTCTGTTTTAAAATGTGATTTAGAAAAATATTTGGACTTGAGAGGTTCTACAAATTGGTTCTTGATTTATTAAGAAATTGGTGTTTCGAGTTTAAACTGTTTAATAAAAGTTTATGTTTCCCGATTGATTTAAATATGAAGGGGCCTATGCTTTGAAGTTTGGTTAAAGAAGTACCTTTGGGTGAGTTTAGCGGAATTTGAAAGAAATTGAACTTGATTAATTAATTTCGTGTTGCTCTTAAAGTATTCTTTAAGTTTGACTAAACAATTCTGAGCCTTTGGGAGAGTTTCTGATTTAAGAATGAAAAGAAATTGGGTTTTTTTTGGACTTAAATAATTTTGGTTTTGAAACTGGTTCAGAACTCTTGGCTTACATGCTTTGGTTTTGATTTTAAATCTTTACTTTAATTTATCTCAACTAAAGCAACTATGACTCCGAGAATTTCTGAAGAGTTTAAGAAATGATGCAGGTTATTCTTCCCTAAAGTCTTGAATCCTTGCCATGGTTGTTGATTAATAACTCTTGATTTCAAAGTGATGGAGCGAATGATTTGAAAATGAGTGATTTTGAGTCTTTCAGAAGAGATTTTGAATCTGGCTTGGTTATGAAGTTGTTTGAAAGTTTTGAAAAGAAAATTTACTTAAGAAAAGTGGTTCTTGGCAAGATGTGAACTGAATACGTTTGTGATTTGAAAGTGGGCCAAGAATGATTTTTGAAATAAGATTGAGTCTGATTGACTATGGATGTTATTGAAAATATGATGAGGCCTGGCAAGGATGGTGGTATAGTCCCGCTTGCTCAGTGCGTAAACCGTTATGCAGGGATGGTGGTTTTGTCCCGCCTGCAGTGAGGATGGTGGTTTTGTCCCGCTCACATATTGATAAATTATTTGGCAAGGACGGTAGTTTAAATCCCGCTTGCGTGTTCCGGGCAAGGATGGTGGTTTAATCCCGCTTGCTTGTGGAACCTACAGATAAGGATGGTGGTTTAATCCCGCTTATCTGAGTCGGGTCTGGCAACATAACCGACGCGTGAGCTCATGGCCAGTAGGACAGGCATGCATCATATGCATTTATATGACATTGTTTGGGTGTGCATATTATAATTGGTTTGCCTATGTGAATAGTTATGTTAATTGCTAATTGCTCTACTTGATATAACTGCTTGATTGTGTTTGAACCTTCTTACTTGTGTTTGTGGCTGAGAATTGGTTGGATTGTGATGAATTGGTTGTTGATTGAGCTGCTTGGGCCTAGGGCCGTGGTTGATTATGAGATGGGCTGAATGCTGTGTTTGGTTGTGTTTTCGGTTTAGAAAAGTATGAAAAACCAAACTGGTTCAGCATAGACTTAATGAACCTATGCTTGGAACAGTTTGGTCATTCATGCTGTCTAGGGAAAAACTTTTTTTTTTTTTAAAAAAAAGAGCTTTTGGATTTCTGAGCAAATTAACAGCTTTCCCTTTTAGAAAGGATTTTGGATTTTGAATATTAAATCTTTGGTTTTGAAAAGAAGCATAAGGCGGTTATTAATCACTATACATTAAAAACGGTTTTATTTTTGTATCTTATTATAGCAATTATGTAACCCTATAGTGAGAACCCTTTCGAGGACGATGTTTTCACTCCCCTACAGTTTTTTTCCTTTTCAGGATATGGGCGATGGAGTTTCAGGAGAGTTATATTTATTTTCTGTTTATTCGACATTATTTTGTATTATCTTAGTTTTATGTTTCCCTCGCCTTTAATTTTGCAAGTCTTCACAAGAGGGATAGGATTTTGATTATGCAATGCTTGTAATATTAATAATATGTAGATATATGTATATGTATCTTTTGTAAGTATTGTGGTTTGTTTTGTAAATGTGGTTATATGTTGTCAGATAAGAAGTCTCTTGAGCGGTTATACGGTTTAAACTTTTAAACAGGCTTATATTTTAGTATTAAATATTTTAAAAATCGTCGTAATACCTGAGCTATCAGAGTGGCGCAGCTGGAAGCGTGACATTTTGATAGTTAGGATGTTACATCAGCTATCATCGTCAGAGAAAATCACAATCACATCAGAATACTCCTCAAGATCCTCGTCCTCAGCATTAGAAATCTCGATAATCTCCGGAGGGTCACTGTCACTCGTACTACTAGTCTGACCAACACTCGTTGGTCCACTAATAGAGGCGGTGAGCGGTTCCTCAGAAGATGACTCGGATGAAGATACTGATATCTGCTCTATAAGGATATCCTCCCCCGGTACAAGCTCTAGTATATGCTCTTCCATGGGTTCAGGCTCAGGGTCCACCTGATCCGCAGGCTGATCGGGATGCTGATAAGGCACTGGCCCATCATGGAACGGGTGAAATGGAGCATCCGGGTGGAGCCAATGCAATGGAAACTCGTAGGACATTTCGGGGTTAAAATGTGGAGGGTTAATCGAGTGACGGAAAGGATAATCACGCAGAATGTACATACAAGTCCTAATCTCAGTAGCTGCTATGTAAGACCTATGTTGTACAATGTCCTCATATATATAGGGAGGGTCCATCTCGTAAAACAGAACTCTGGTCTCCATCTGAAGGAGAGGAAGAAAAGAGGTAAGAAATGGGGGGTTCTTAGTAGGGTCGGGGTAATTAGTTTAGTCGGGACTCACAATTCAACTAATTCATAGTCAAATATACAAGAGTCACAACAATTCAGAATACCATTAAGATGCACAAGCACAAGACTTATATACACAACATACTCCTTATAAGCACCCTTAAACCAGTTGTTGCACCCTTAATAGTTTTCATCAATGCAGAGGTGTGAGCAGCATACTCCTTATGAGAATCATGTTTTATTCTCTGACCTCTGAAATCAATAAATGCATAGGTGAATGCCAATACTGACCCAGCCTGAATTGCGGTTTTAATGCTCCCTTACGGAAAGAAGTGTTCAAATGAGTGAAATCAATTCAGTATTCATGAAAAAAAATTCATTGCTCAATTACCTCATCCAACATCACAATTCACAAGCAGCAAATACATTTCACAACTAAAGCAAAATCAAATTACCAGAAATGAAAATCTAGACATGCTACAGATAGGGGTGTTCGCGGTGTGGTTTGGTTCAGTTTTAAGGGAAAAAGTCATCCGATCCGAACGCTTAATTTATGTGCGGTGCGGTTTGGATTGGATGAAATTTTTTTGGAAATCCGATCCGATCCGATCCGATTACAAGTGGTTTGGATCGGTTTGAATTTACGGTTTTTAAATAAAAAAATTAAATACATAAAACAAGTCTCAACATCAAATTTTAAATAATCAACAATGACATAACAAGTCTTAACAATATCTTAAAAAAAACTAACGATAACATAACAATAGAAATAAAATTATAGGTTAGTTAAAATAAATAAATAAATAACATTTTCAACATAAAATATTTATTAAATAATAATAATACATGAATAATAGAAAAATATATAACAAATTGAACATGTTATAAGTATAATTGTAAATATAATAATAAAATAATAATATTATAGCACATTGTACGGTTTGGATTGGATTGGATCGGTTATGAAAAGTAGATTCGAAATCCGATCCAATCCAGCATTTTGCAAAAAATAGAATCCAATTAAATCCGAATTAGTGTGGTTTTAATCGGTTTTCGATTTGGATCGGATTAGATGAGCGATTTAATTTGGATCGGTTTGGATTTGAACACCCCTAGCTACAAACAACAAAGTTTAGGGTAAGAGCTAAGAAGAGAACGAAATCAAACCTCCTTAATCCTGTGAAACTGGTCATCTTGCTGAGGAACCTGGATAATTTTGGCAAAGAAATGCAAGTAAATGACTAGAACGGTGCCGTGAGCTGCAGCAACGACGAAGCCGAGGATCATAAGGAACCAGTCAAAATGATCAGCGCAAGCGAAGAGGCGGGAGAAAGCCACGGCAGCTGGCGACGGCTCAATCTCCTCTAGTTCCTCGATATCCTCCTCCACCTCAACATGTTGCGACGCTAAAGTCTCGGCACCGGGATCAATATACGGAGACGGCGACTCCGACGGCTCCAAAACGTCAGACATCGGAGTGAGAGGCTGTATCAGAATTGAAACCAGTGACAGATCCACCGTTATTCACAAGGCAAAATTCGACCACACTTGAGCTACTCGAAAAAACGACGTGGAGGAACTGGGTTCTTGTTCTTCTTTGCCAGATACAAATAGGCGCAGAGGGGAGACTATTCGAACAGAGCTTTGTCTTCTTCTTGGCCAGAGACAAGATGAACAGAGCTTGAGGGAAAGAAGAGCAGAGTGGAGACCACACGAAGAGAGCTTCAGAAAAAGAAGAGCAGAGAGAAGACCGACTGACGGAGACACTTTTTCTTCTTTGCCCTGACAGAACACTTTAGATCAAACACTTTTTTTTATTATTTTAATTTTTTATATATGTTTTTATTTTAAATTTTTTTAAATTGTTTTAAATTTAAAATTATAAAATTAAAACTAATTAAATTTTGACTAAACTAAAAAAATAGGATAGTTTTTGTCTAATATAAAAATAAATATTTAAGTTTTTTTATAAAATTAAATAAAAAATATTTTTTATTAAAATATAAAAATAATTTAGTAAAAGTATTGATATGATATATATTTAAAGAAAAAATTAATTATTGACGTAAAAAATATAATCCACATGTCATATTTTAATTTGTCGATATTTTTATTATATTGATACATATGAATTTAGCATTGTACCGAAATGTTTCGGTCCAGCCCAATAGAGATCAGGAATCTATCTCGCGGATTACCGACGCGACAGGTCCTTAACCCGTACACGTAAGGTGACCTGAGTGTCACCCTCTTTCCCAATAAAGACTTGGACAATTGGCAGAGACTTTTAGATGGACGGACCTAAATTAGAGGGCTCATCCAAGTATAAAGTATAAATAGAAAGGGACTTACTCCTCTTCAAAAGTATATCATCTTTACTCTAATTAACCGAAGTCCTTGTAAGTAGTTCCGTTCCACCCATTAATCCACCGAACGATCAAAACAACACCGCTTTTTGTATTGCTTGCGTTCAGATCTAAATACCTCTTTTATTCAACTGTTGTTTACGATCTGACAACGTACGATCCATCATTCTAATGAGCAACTGAACACGAAACAAACACTTATTTAAATTATTAAACATAGCTAATAATAGATGGTGAGTTATAACCTGCACCAGACAGAATGAGGTAAATGATATACCAGTAACTTCTGACACCTGTTTGCACCTTATTGTCAGGTTTCTTCTCTATTTAAGCAAAGGCCTCCACAGTTGTCATATATTATATAATAGTATTTCAAAAAACTAATATTTGCACAAATACCACGTTTTGGACAGTTGGGTTGTTTGCTTAGAGAAACAAAAATACATACTTAGCCGTATCTACCTATGAAGCCAAAAAACAAGTCATATCCAGAAGTTTCTTCTTCTTTTTTGATAATTAATATATTTATATTTTTTTGTNNNNATATTAGCAAATATAATTAGTATCGATATTATTTAAAATCTTGAATATTAATTAATATATAAAAGAGATAATTATTTGATTATGCTATAACTATATTAACATCTTCTAGAAGTGGTAGGGGTGTATATTCCTATTAGAATTTAGAAAGTCTTCTTTTGTTGATATGAGAGAGAGAGAGAGAGAGTGCTACCTCCATAACTCCTCATCTCGGGCCTCTATTAAATTGGTCTTCTATGCCAATAGCTTTGAGATTGAGAATGGTTTGAAGTGTGTGAAGATGGGGATTCTGCTTTGGTACCGCTGCTTAGCATTGTCTTCATCGTATCCACTACATTCGAATTCGAAATGCTAATATTGTCGCTGGTGATCTTTGCCGTTGGAACTGAGGTTGAGGTATCATTGGCTACCATTTTTGATGAGCTAGGCAGCTGTGATATGGTGCGGAATTTATAACCCACAAACTAATCGGCAAGTGCACCGGATCGTACCAAATAATACCTCAGGTGAGTGAGGGTCGATCCCATGAGGATTGAAGGACTAAGCAACAATGGTTGATTAATTTACTTAGTTAGGCAAACAGAAAGTAGTTTTTAAATATTCAATGAGCATTAAACAATCGTGCAGAAATTAAAATAGTAAAGTAAATGGGTTGGGAGTAAAGTATGGAGAAGGCAGTTAAGGTTTCAGAATTCTCTAATTTTCTGGATTAACTTTTCTTACTAACTATTTTAATCATGTAGGATTTAATTTATGGCAAACTATATGTTACTAGACCCTAATTCCTTAGACCTTTCTAGTCTCCTCTAAAATTCATCAACAGCCAATTCCTTGGTCAATTAATTCCAATTAGAGGGTGATGATCAAATTCCAGTTTATATGCCATAAAAACTCTAATTACCCAAAAATAAAAGGATTATATGTCACGTATCTCGTTAAATCCAGATAATTAAAATTTAGGAGAATATGTTTTCAAGCTGTTGTTCAAGTAAAGAGCTTTTTCAAGTTATACAAGAACTCAAGTAGAAAGAGGGTCATACTTCCATTCCACCCAAATTCATAAGATAAAGAGTGAAAACAATTCTTAAATTATAAATCCATACATGAATTAAAATAGAAAAGGCAATAAAATCAATCCATACAAATAGACAGAGCTCCTAACCTTAACAATGGAGGTTTAGTTGCTCATGGTTCAGGGAAGAAAACTAGGATTGTAAATTGGAATGGAATAATGTTGTGTTAGAACTCCCCTGTTGGAATCCCTTTATATCTAATCCTAATTAATTTAAATTCTATCTTCTAAAAAAAACTAAAATAATATCTTTTCCTATTTTTAAATAAAATAAAATAAAGTTTTAAATCAAAATTAATTAAAGCAATCAACATATCTTCAATTGATTGATGGGGACCACTTGCTTTGTAGGGTCCACGCCTAACTTGGAGTGGGCACAACCATTCTTGTGTGAATCTCCCTTGAGTCTCTGCTATCCCGTAGCTCTAGTCTGTGTTTCTGGACCAAAAATAGGGTCGAAACTTGGCCTGAAATCTCCCCCAGCATTTTCTGCATTTTCTGCATGTCGCGCATGTCACGTGTACGTGTCAGTCACGCGTACGCGTCGATGGTCTTTTTCGTGTGTCACGCGTACGTGTCAGGTACGCGCACACGTCGCTGAGCAGATTCGCTTTTCACGCGCACGCGTAAGGCCCGAGCACGCGTCGCTCCTCGTTGGTCAGCTCCTTGGTTTCTTCTCTTTCTCTGCAGAAACTCTATCAAATCCATCCGAATGCTACCTAAAATAAATAAAACTGTACAAGACTCAAAGTAGCATCCATAGTGGCTAAAAGATAATTAATTCTTGATTAAACTTAACAATTTAAATGCAAATTCACTAGGAAAAGATAGGAAAGATGCTCACGCATCACAACACCAAACTTGAATTGTTCATGTCATGCATTCAGAGTCACAGAAAATACCACCACATCTAAGTAAATAAGACTATTCTTCAATATAAACTCACTTTCTCATGCAATACATCACTTCTGTATTTTTTATTTGAATTCAAGCTCAGTGAGTAATACATGAGACATCTTTTCGAAATTAAAGCAATTAAGAGAAAACTAAACTAGACCTAGGATTCTAACTAATAAAGGATCATGCAAAAAACAAAGCAAAATAGCAGAAAACCGGAACATAATATAAGCGGGAAGGAATATAGAATGAAAGGAACTCAACCACCTTAGTTATCCTAGCGGTCGTTTTATTCTTCAGGTTGTGCTCCTCCTGTGAAGATGATTCGCCTCCCTTTGGTGCCATAAGAATAAACAGAAAATTTCTAAGCAAAGCGTCAACACCAAACTTAAAGGTTTGCTTGTCCTCAAGCAAAGAAGAACTGATAACAGAAAGAAACAACTATTATGATGAAAGAAGAATAAAAGGATAAAAGAATAAGAGAGAATTAGGATTGGGAGAGAGAGAAAGAAAATTAAAACTGGGCGGTGAACTAGTGTAGTTGTGCGGCGAAGGCGACGCGTACGCGTACAGCACGCTTACGCGTGGGTCGCGAATTTTTCCTTAATGACGCGTGAGTGTCAGGCACGCGTCCGCGTGCCCATGATTTGTGCGATTCGCGCGAAGCCAGCCACGCGCATGCACAACTCTCTGTTCGCGTGGCTTGGGAACCAATAATTTCATGCGATGCGTGCGCGTCATGCACGCGCACGCGTGGATGGCCATTTGTACAGATGACGCGCACGCATCAGGGACGCGTATGCATGAACAAGTTTTATGCTTCTAGCACACTTCCAGCCCCAAGCCAGCACAACTCTCTGCCCAAACACTTATTTACGTCGATTTTTAAGGTCACGCGTACGCGTCGATGACGCGTACGCGTGGAGTGCCAAAATCACGAATGACGCGCACGCGTGGGGTACACGTACGTGTGGGCTTGTTTGTGCGAAAGGCATCATTCCTGCGCTACTTCCGCGCAACTCTCTGTTCATTTTTATTTTTCAAGCACACCCATCTGACGCGTACGCGTCAACGACGCTTGCGCGTCGGGTGCTCTCTCTCTTTTTTTATTATTAAATATGTGTGTGTCGCCTGAATGGTTCGGTTTCTGTTATAAAATAGCTGCATGATCAGAAAAATAGTAAAAACTTCAATAAAAATCAAACAAGTAAGAAAACTAATACTACGAAAAATAACTAAGGATACGAAATTATCGGGTTGCCTCCCGACAAGCGCTTCTTTAACGTCACTAGCTTGACGGTCAGTTTTGCTAAGTCAGCCGATGAGCGGACCTCTAGCGATCGATCTCGCCTCCAAGATAGTGCTTCAACCTCTGGCCATTCACTGTAAATTTTCAGTCAGAGTTCCCTTCCTGTATTTCCACAAAACCATATGGTGAAGCTCTTGTAACCACAAACGGTCCTGACCACTGGGATTTCAGCTTCCCAAAAAAGAGTTTGAGCCTTGAATTATACAGAAGTACTCTTTGTTCTGGCTCAAAGACTCTGATGGCAATCTTCTTGTCATTCAGTAACTTGGTTCTCTCCTTATAGAGCTTGGCATTCTCATAAGCTGAATATCTGAATTCATCAAGCTCATTCAACTGAAGCATTCACTTGATTCCTGCAGCTTCTGAATCAAGATTCAGATATCGGATTGCCTAGTAAGCTTTATGCTCCAACTCAACTGGCAAGTGATAGGCTTTTTCATAGACCAACTGATAAGGGGACATGCCAATAGGAGTCTTGTAAGCTATCCGGTATGCCCAAAGAGCATCATCAAGCTTCCTAGGCCAGTTCTTTCTTAAAACACTGACGGTCTTCTCTAAAATCCTCTTAAGTTCCCTGTTGGAAACTTCAACCTGTCCATTTGTCTGAGGGTGATAGGGGGTTGCCACTTTATGACGGACTTCATATCTCTGCAGAAGAGAGTCCAACTCTCTGTTACAGAAGTGACTTCCTCCATCACTAATGAGTGTCCTTGGGACACCAAACCGGCTAAAGATATATCTCTGAAGAAAGTTCATTACTACCTTGGCATCATTGGTTGGTAGGGCCACGACTTTCACCCACTTGGACACATAATCAACTGCCACTAGAATATAGTTGTTTGAATGTGAGGGTGGAAAAGGTCCCATGAAATCAATACCCCACACATCAAACAACTCAACCTCAAGAACTCCCTGTTGTGGCATTTCATGGTTGGCAGGGAGATTTGTGGCTTTTTCACATCTGTCACAGTGCTTCACAAATGCTCTTGAGTCTCTGAAGAGAGTCGGCCAGTAAAACCCGCTCTGAAGGACCTTTGTAGCTGTCCTTTCACCACCAAAGTGGCCTCCATACTCAGAACCATAACAGTGCCAAAGGATCTGCTGTTTTTCTTCATCTGGGATACATCTCCGGATGATACCATCTAAACACCTCTTAAAAAGGTATGGTTCCTCCCAAATGTAGTACTTTGCATCAGTCAATAGCTTCTTCACATGTTGCCTACTGTACTCCTTTGGAATAAAATTCATGGTTTTATAATTTACAATGTCTGCAAACAATGGAGCCCGCTAAATGAGGAACAATTGCTCATCCAGAAATGTCTCAATCATAGTTGTGGGTGATTGTACTCCTGCTTCAGGCTCAATTATGGAGAGATGGTGACGTTGCAGAAATTGACAGATTAAAAATTATTGAGAAAAATGGCGTTGCAAGTACAACTCTTAACCAGCAAAAATCCACTTGTCAATTTAGAAAAGAGTTGTCAGAAAACTAGAATTAGAATACTGGGAGTATGAGTCCCAGGTCGTCTCCCAACGAGTTGCAGAAAGATATGCTATTTTATTAATTAGAGGTTTTCCAAAATGGTTTGAGTTTGATAAACAGGAAATTAAATCAGAGAATTTATGTAATTTAAATAAAAATCTTGACCGGGAGAAGATTAATCGGAAGTTCTATCCTTGTTGGAATTTTCTCAAGATTAATTAATAATTAGTAGTTGTTCCACTTAGTTAACCCTCAACAAATGAAGGAAAGTCAAGTTAAAAGCCAACTTCTATTCACAAGACTTAATCCTCTCCCTTGGAAAGGATTAGAGTTAGTGACTAACAAGCCACCAACAACAAACCAATTACAATTGAACTCTTGAGTATTCCAACTCAAGGTTTTCCTTTTAATCAACTCCCAATCAAGTTGGTGAACTACTCCATTATCATAAATATAGACTTTACAAAATAAAGAGGGGAAATAAAAAGAGACATGATAAACAATAATCAAAGAGATTAATTAAAAAAATAAAAATAGTTTTTGTATTAAATAATTCTAAAAATAATCCAATTGTACTCTGGACAAATTAAGCATATGGAAGAGTAAGTAAAAAGTAGAAAAAACAAACTAGAGAGATGAAGTCTTGTGGAGGTAACAACTCTTCTCGATATCCCAATCTAAAAAGTAATAAAAACAAAATCCTAAGAATTATGAATGTGTAGAGAGAAAACCTAGAGGATGAGTAAAATCAGATCTAAAACTAAAAAATTATTCGGAATGAATGTCGTCCTTTGTCTCTGCATGTTCCCTGGCTCTAATCTGCGTTTTTGGGCCAAAAACTTGGTTAGAATGTGGCCCAGAATTCACGCCAGCGACTTTTGTAAATTCTGCAGATCGCGCACGCCATGCGACCGCGTCGTCCACGCGTTCGCGTCACTCAGCGTTTTCTGTGCCACGCGTGCGCATCATCCACGCATTCGTGTCACTTGTGCAGTTTCCAATCCACGCGTTCGTGTCAGGCACGCGAGCGCGTCACTGCAATTTCCTCTATTTCATGCGGTCGTGTGAGCCATGCACTCGCGTCACTTCTCGCTGGTCATCTCCTCAATTTCTTGTGTTCCTTCCATCTTTGCAAGCTTCCTCTCCATTCTCTAAGCCATTCCTGCCCTATGAAGCCTGAAACACTTAACACACATATCACAGCATCGAATGGTATAAAGGAGAATAAAAAATATTCAATTAATAGATCTTTAGGAAGCAAGTTTTCAATCATAGAACAATTTTAGGAAGGAATTGTGAATACATGCAAATCATATGAATAAGTGGGTGAAAGACTTGATAAAACCACTCAATTAAACACAATATAAATCATAAAATAATGGTTTATCAACCTCCCCACACTTAAACCTTATCATGTCCTCATGCTTAGTTGAAGGAGGTAAAAATGAATGAATAGGGGTATGTAAGACTCATGCAATGCAATGCAACCTATATACATGAATGCAACTATATGATTTTGTCTATCTGATTAAAAATAAATAAGTTCTCTAAGACAGATAAGCTATTGAAAGTATTAAATTGAACATGCAAGCAACCCTATAAAATTAATATATAATTGTCAAACAATTTCTTAACAATCCACAAGCAAATCATAAGAAATAATGACCCAAATAAATTCCCAACACCAATTAAAAGAAAAAGAAAGAAAAAGAAAACATAGATAATGAAAGTAAAAAGAAAGAAAAAAAAGAAAAGAAGAAGAAAACATAAAAATAAGAAGAAGAATAGAAAAGTAAGGAGGGAAGAAGAAAAGAAAAACCTTGATAATGGTGGTGAGAGAGAGAAAGTAGAAAGTGAGAAAGAAGGAAGAAGGAAGAAAAGGGGGGGAAGAAAGAAGAAGGGAAAAGAAAAAAGTAGGATTTGGGGAAGAAAAAGATAAGATATTTTGGCAGATTTGGATAAGTTGTGCGGCGCAAGCGACGCGGACGCGTGGGGTACGCGTTCGCGCGAATGGTGCTTAGATGAACCAACGCGGACGCGTCGTTCACGCGGACGCGTGACATGATCTGTGCAAGTGGTGCGAGGGTAGCCTTGCGCTCGCATAACTCTCTGTTCGAAACTCATTGTTCCCAAATTTCATGGTGACGCGTTCGCGTGGGGGACGCAATCGCGTGAATGGCCAAGATTGGAAAATGACGCGAACGCGTGGGGCACACGTTCGCGTGGTAGGGCTTGTGCGTCTAGCACCATTCCAGCCCCGGTCCAGCGTGACATTCTGCCATACACCCTTTCTTACGTCGATTTTCAGGGCACGCTTCGCGTGCTTGATGCGGACGCGTGGGAGGCATTTTTCCGACATGACGCGGACGCGTCAGCGACGCGGTCACGTGGGTCAAATTGTGCCAAAGGCACGCCTCCAGCCATGCTCTCACATGAATCTCTGTAAAATCTCTTTTCTTCCTTGAGGCACATACGACGCGAACGCGTCGGCGACGCTGTCACGTCGCGTGCCATTTTTTTTTCGATATGCAAATGTAGATGCAACTATAGGCACTAGTACTGAGAAGAGTTATTGAAAAAGGAAATAAAGGAGAGGGGGGAACGATTATACCATGGTGATGGGTTGTCTCCCACCCAGCGCTTTGCTTTAACGTCCTTAAGTTGGATGCTCCACTAGTTCAGTCTTCTGCTGTGGGTGGATCCTCCAAGAGGAAGATCTCTAGCTCCTGGTTTGTCGCCATCTTTTCACCATGAAATAACTTCAAGCGATGTCCGTTGACCTTTATAAGTTCAGGGCTTGAAGGATGGCTCATATGAAAGACTCCGTATGGCTTCGCTCTCTCTACTCGATAGGGACCGTCCCATCTGGATCTCAGCTTGCCTGGCATGAGCTGCATTCTGGAGTTGTAAAGGAGGACTAAGTCCCCAGGTTGGAACTCTCTTCTCTTGATGTTCTTATCATGCACAGCTTTCACCTTTTCTTTATACAGCCTGGAGTTTTCATAAGCTTCTGGGCGAAGGTTCTCTAATTCTTGCAGTTGCAACTTCCGTTCAGCTCCGGCTTTTTCATAGTCCATGCTGCATTCCTTTACCACCCAGAAGGCTTTGTGTTCTAACTCAACTAGGAGATGACAGGCCTTTCCATAAACTAAGCGGAAAGGACTCATCCCGATTGGCATCTTGTATGCTGTCCGATATGCCCAAAGCGCATCTTGGAGCCTGGTGCTCCAGTCCTTTCTATGAGGCTTGACTATCTTTTGCAGTATGCGCTTTATCTCTCTGTTAGACACCTCGGCCTGCCCATTAGTCTGGGGGTGATAGGCTGTTGATACTTTATGAATTATCCCATGCCTCTTCAGTAATCCTGTTAGTCGCCTGTTACAAAAGTGAGTGCCTTGATCGCTCACGATTGCTCGTGATGATCCAAAGCGACAAATAATATGGTTTCTAACAAAGGAAACAACAGTGTTAGCATTATCAGTACGGGTTGGAATTGCTTCCACCCATTTAGAAACATAATCTACAGCTAATAGTATATAAAGGTGACCATTAGAATTTGGGAATGGATCCATGAAATCAATGCCCCAAACATCAAAAATTTCACAGAAAAGCATAATTTGTTTAGGCATTTCATCCCTCTTGGATATATTACCAAACGTTTGGCATGGGGAACAAGATTTACAAAATTTAGCAGCGTCTTTAAAAAAAGTAGGCCACCAGAATCCACAGTCTAAAACTTTTCTAGCTGTTCGTTGAGGGCCAAAATGTCCTCCACTCTCAGATGAGTGGTAGGCCTCTAAAATGGACTGGAATTCTGATTGAGGTACACACCGTCTAATTACCTGGTCAGCACCACACCTCCATAGATATGGATCATCCCATACATAGTATTTGGACTCGCTTTTTAGCTTGTATCTCTGATGCTTAGTAAAATCGGGAGGAAAAGTGTGGCTAACTAGATAATTAGCTACAGGTGCATACCAAGGAACTACATCAGATACTACCTGTAAGCTATCAAATGGGAAATTATCATTGATAGGAATGGAGTCATCTTTAATGTGCTCGAGGCGACTCAAGTGGTCTGCCACTAAATTTTGGTTACCACTCCTATCTTTAATTTCCAAATTAAATTCTTGCAGCAGTAGCATCTAACGTATTAGCCTTGGTTTAGACTCCTTTTAAGCCAATAAATACTTTAGAGGTGCATGGTCTGAAAACACTACTATCTTAGTACCAAGTAAATAGGCTCAGAATTTATCCAGAGCAAAAACAATAGCTAGAAGCTCTTTTTCAGAAGTTGTGTAATTAGATTGAGCAGCATCTAAAGTTTTAGATGCATAAGCAATTAGAAAAGGATCGTTACCTTCATGCTGAGCCAGCGCTGCGCCTACTGCATGATTGGAAGCATCACACATGATTTCAAATGGTTGACTCCAGTCTGGTTCCCTCACAATCGGAGCTTGAGTCAAGGCGGTCTTCAGCTTATCAAATGCCTGTTTGCAATCCTCACTGAACTCGAACTCAATGTCTTTCTGCAGTAGTCTGGATAAGGGTAGTGCTACCTTACTGAAGTCCTTAATGAATCTCCTGTAAAAACCTGCATGGCCAAGGAACGAACGGACTTCCCTCACAGAGGAGGGGTAAGGTAAACTAGAAATAACATCCACCTTTGTTGGGTCTACAGAGATACCAGTATCAGAAATAATATGTCCTAGAATAATTCCTTGTTTCACCATAAAATGACACTTTTCAAAATTTAAAACAAGATTTGAACTAACACACCTGTCCAATACTCTAGATAAACTATCCAGGCAAAGCCTAAATGAATCACCATATACGCTAAAGTCATCCATAAAAACTTCCATACAGGTCTCAATGAGATCAGAGAAAAAACTCATCGTGCACCTTTGGAAAGTGGTTGGTGCATTGCATAAGCCAAAGGGCATTCTCTTATAAGCATAAGTCCCAAAAGGACATGTAAAAGTAGTCTTTTCCTTATCTTTAGGAGCTATATGGATTTGAAAATAACCTGTATAACCATCTAAAAAATAGTAATGAGATTTACCTGACAAGCGATCAAGCATCTGATCAATGAATGGCAAAGGGTAATGGTCCTTGCGAGTGGCTTAGTTGAGACGCCTGTAGTCAATGCAAACTCTCCAAGAGTTCTGTACTCTGGTTGTCATAAGGTCTCCCTCCTCATTCCTTATTATTGTTACTCCAGACTTCTTGGGCACCACTTGCACTGGGCTGACCCATTCGCTATCTGAAATGGGGTAAATGATATCTGCTTCAAGTAGTCTGGTTACTTCCTTCTTGACAACTTCTAAGATGGTTGGATTCAATCTTCACTGAGGTTGTCGGACAGGCTTTGCTTCTTCTTCTAAGAATATTCTGTGTTCACAAACTTGAGGGCTGATGCCTACTATATCTGCCAAGCTCCATCCAATTGCTCTCTTATGCGTTCTCAATACACTAAGCAGTTGTTCTTCTTGTTGGGAAGTAAGCTCCCTTGCAATGATAACTGGGAACTTCTGCTTGTCCTCAAGGTAAGCATACCTGAGGTGTGGAGGAAGGGGGCTTTAATTCCATTTTTTCTCATGGCTTGGCTCTGGATCATCTGGGACTGGTGAAAATGGTAATGAATCTTCAGTATGTTCAGAGGGTGTCCCCACACTTGGATCTTGCTCCAGGTGACTCTCTTCCATTTCTTCCTGGTGAGTTGCAGCTATAATATTATCAATGATGTCACATTGGAATATGGAGTGATCTTCTGGGGGATGCTTCATAGCTTCATCCAGTTTGAAGCTCACTGTTCTGCCATCTACCTCAAAAGAATAGGTTCCCGAAAAGGCATCCAGCTTGAACTTCAAAGTTTTTAAGAACGGTCTTCCAAGCAGGATTGATGAAGGCTTTCCGGAGTCATTTTGGGACATCTCCAAGATATAGAAGTCAATGGGAAACGTGAGCCCCATAATGCTCACTAACACATCTTCAGCAATCCCAATCACTGTAATAATGCTTTTATCTGCTAACACGAAACGGGCTGCCGACCTTTTTAAGGGAGGGAGCCTTAAAGCATCATATATAGACAAGGGCATAATACTCACGCATGCTCCTAGATCACACATACAGTCAGAAATTTTCACACCTCCAATGGTACAGTTAACCATACATGGGCCTGGATCACTACATTTTTCAGGTATATTTCCTATTAAAGCAGATATAGAACTAACTAAAGGAATAGTTTCTAATTCATTAATTTTATCTTTATGTATGCATAATTCTTTTAGAAACTTTGCATATTTAGGTACTTGCTGACATAAAAAAGGGAAACGCTTACCTCAACCTTTTTGAAGATTTCTACCATTTTGGGATCAAGTTCCATCTGCGTCCTGGATTTTTTAGCAAGGTGTGGAAATGGGATAGGAGTGGCGTCTCTTACAGCTTCAGCTTGCTGGGATTCTGCATTCCCTGGTTGGGTTGCTTCTGCTTCAGCCATGCCTTGTGTTTCATCTTCTTCTTCAACATCCTCTACCTCAACCATGTCCTCAGCTGGGGCGTGTTCGAGCGGGCTTGGCTTTTCAGGATTTCTCCCTTGTAGTGTGGTTCCAGACCTCAAGGTAATGGCATTGATGCCACCCTTGGGGTTGGGTAATGGTTGAGAGGGGATTCCACTGGAGCTCAAAGGCTGGTTGTTGGAGTTATTTAGTGATCCAATCTGTGAGACAAGAGCTTGCAAGGTAGAGTTCAGACCATTTAGAGTAGATGTAAGATTGTTTTCCATGCCTGCTGTCTCCGATCAATAGAGTGTAATAACTCATCATTAGAAGATGAAGAGAGATAAGTGATCTGAGGAGTCTGCTAAGATGCTTGAGGCTGCCTTAGATGAGGTGCTCTATAGGCCTGATTCTGATTCTGCTGCCTGATGTTGTTATTGTTATTCCACCTCTGGTTTCCATTGTTATCTCTGCCTCCTATGTTATAATTGTCCCTCCAACCCTGGTTAGAATTATCTCTCCAACTTTGGTTGGAATTGTCCTGCCACCCATGGTTGTAGCTGCCACCTTGATTGTATCCTTGATTGGGGCGGTCATAGAAGTTATGAGTGGCTACCACAGTGTTGTCTTCCTGCTGGAGCTGTGGACATTCATCAGTATAATGACTATAATCAGCACATATCTCGCATACTCTTTGTGGAACCAACTGTTGGCTTTGCTGTGGTGGAGAGGGCTGAGCTTGCTGAGCTTGTTGTTGACTCAACTGCATCTGCTTCAGTAAGTTGGTCATTTCACATATACTCTGAGTTAGAGCAGTAGTCTCTTTGCTAGAAGATACCTCTGCAACAGCTCTTGACCGGATTTGTTTCTGCCTGTGATTCCGAGTAGATTCAGCTAAGTCGCTGATCAATTGCCATGCTTCATCAGTGGTCTTGTACTTTTTCATAGACCCATTGCTAGCACTTTCCAATGTGGTATTATCTTGAGGCTTCATGCCCTGTGTGACGTAGCCGAGCAACATTATCTTGTCAATCATATGGTGGGGACATGCTTCCAGAAGATTGTTGAAGCGCTCCCAGTATTCGTAGAGAGTCTCGGATTCGTCCTGAACAATCATGGAAATGTCCTTCCTCAGTTTATTAGTAACTTCACCTGGAAAGAATTTTTCCAAAAATTCTCTTCTAAGCTTATCCCAGTTAGAAATAGTTGCTCCGGGTTGAGTGTAGTACCACTCTCTCGCTTTTTTCTCAAGAGAGAATGGGAAGGCTTTTAACAAAATAGAAGTTTTATCTGCACCATCACGCCTGACAGTAGAACAGGCTGCCTGGAAATCCCTAAGGTGCTTGATAGGCTCTTGAGCAGGTAAGCCATGAAACTTGGGCATCAAGTTGAGTAGTGCAGTCTTTAATTCAAAATCCACAGCCACCGCTGGGTGATGCGCTTGATACAGTTGCAGTGTAAAATCAGGGGCTCCAGCTTCCTGGATAGTAACTCTCCTAAGTGCTGCCATGTCACCTACACGTAAATCAACCGAATCAGTAGAAAGGGAGCTTATTTCTTCCTTAAGTGACGTTTCAGATTCGTCCTCGAAGAGGACTAACCGACGCCGAGCTTGCCTTATACGTGAAATAGTTCTTTCAATCTCAGGATCAAATACTGGCAAGCTTGGATCAGGAAGTGAACGTGTCATTCAATGAAAGAAACATGCAGCTCATAGTAGCAAAATAAAATACAATACAAATAAATAAATTCCAAGTAATAACTTAGCACTCTATTGCAACTCCCCGGCAACGGCGCCAAAAATTGACGTGGCAGAAATTGACAGATTAAGAATTATTGAGAAAAATGGCATTGCAAGTACAGCTCTTAACCAGCAAAAATCCACTTGTCAATTTAGAAAAGAGTTGTCACAAAATTAGAATTAGAATACTGGAGTATGAGTCCCAGGTTGTTTCCCAACGAGTTGCAGAAAGATATGCTATTTTATTAATTAGAGGTTTTCCAAAATGGTTTGAGTTTGATAAACAGAAAATTAAATCAGAGAATTTATGTAATTTAAATAAAAATCTTGACCGTGAGAAGATTAATCGGAAGTTCTATCCTTGTTGGAATTTTCTCAAGATTAATTAATAATTAGTAGTTGTTCCACTTAGTTAACCCTCAACGAATTAAGGAAAGTCAAATTAAAAGCCAACTTCTATTCACAAGTCCTAATCCTCTCCCTTGGGAATGATTAGAGTTAGTGACTAACAAGCCACCAACAACGAACCAATTACAATTGAACTCTTGAGTATTCCAACTCAAGGTTCTCCTTTTAATCAACTCCCAATCAAGTTGGAGAACTACTCCATTATCATAAATATAGACTTCACAAAATAAAGAGGGAAAATAAAAAGAGACATGATAAACAATAATCAAAGAGATTAATTAAAAAAATAAAAATAGTCTTTGTATTAAATAATTTTAAAAATAATCCAATTGTACTCTGGACAAATTAAGGATATGGAAGAGTAAGTAAAAAGTAGAGAAAACAAACTAGAGAGATGAAGTCTTGTGGAGGTAACAACTCTTCTCGATATCCCAATCTAAAAAGTAATAAAAACAAAATCCTAAGAATTATGAATGTGTAGAGAGAAAACCTAGAGGATGAGTAAAATCAGATCTAAAACTAAAAAATTATTCGGAATGAATGTCGTCCTTTGTCTCTACATGTTCCCTGGCTCTAATATGCGTTTCTGGGCCGAAAACTGGGTTAGAATGCGGCCCAGAATTCACGCCAGCGACTTCTGTAAATTCTGCAGATCGCGCACGCCACGCGACCGCGTCGTCCACGCGTTCGCGTCACTCAGCGTTTTCTATGCCACGCGTGTGCATCGTCCACGCATTCGCGTCACTCGTGCAGCTTCCAATCCATGCGTTCGCGTCAGGCATGCGAGCGCGTCACTGCAATTTCCTCTATTTCATGCGGTCGCGTGAGCCATGCACCAGCGTCACTTCTCGATGGTCATCTCCTCAATTTCTTGTGTTCCTTCCATCTTTGCAAGCTTCCTCTCCATTCTCTAAGCCATTCCTGTCCTATGAAGCCTGAAACACTTAACACACAGATCACGGCATCGAATGGTATAAAGGAGAATAAAAAATATTCAATTAAAAGATCTTTAGGAAGTAAGTTTTCAATCATAGAACAATTTTAGGAAGGAATTGTGAATACATGCAAATCATATGAATAAGTGGGTGAAAGACTTGATAAAACCACTCATTTAAACACAATATAAATCATAAAATAATAGTTTATCAGATGGTCAGCTACTTGATTTTCTAACCATTTCCTGTCTTTTATCTCAATATCAAACTCCTGAAGGAGCAACACCCATCTTATTAATCTTGGTTTAGAATCCTGTTTGGTTTAAAGGTACTTCAAAGTAGCATGATCAGTATAAACAATAACCTTAGAACCAAGTAAGTAAGACCTAAACTTATCAACAGCAAATACAACAGCTAATAATTCCTTTTCTGTAGTTGTGTAATTCTTTTGGGCATCATTTAGCACCCGACTGGCATAGTAAATGACATGCACAAGCTTACCACGCCTCTGTCCTAAAATAGCTCCTATAGCAAAGTCACTGGCATCACACATTAATTCAAATGGTAATTCCCAGTCAGGGAGAGCTATAATGGGGGCAGAGGTAAGGTTTGCTTTCAGAGTTTCAAAAGCATTCAGACAATCAGAATCAAAGACAAAAGGAACATCAGCAACCAACAGGTTGCTTAAAGGTTTAGCCATTTTAGAAAAATCCTTTATAAATCTTTTATAAAATCCTGCATGACCCAAGAAATTCCAGACTGCCTTAACATTAGTTGGTGGTGGTAATTTTTCAATTACCTCCACCTTTGCTCTATCAACCTCAATTCCCTTACTTGAAATCCGGTGTCCAAGAACAATACCTTCTGTAATCATAAAATGGCATTTTTCCCAATTTAAAACAAGGTTTGATTCTTGACACCGTTTCAAAACAAGAGATAAATGCTTAAGGCAGGATTCAAAAGAATTACCAAAGACAGAAAAGTGATCCATAAATACCTCAATGAAAAGTATACACCTCTGAAAAGTTGTTGGAGCATTGCAAAGTCCAAAAGGCATTCTTCTGTAGGCAAATACTCCAAAGGGGCATGTGAATGTTGTCTTCGCTTGATCTTGAGGGTCCACTGTAATTTGGTTATATCCAGAATAGCCATCTAGAAAGCAATAAAATGCATGACCAGCTAACCTCTCAAGCATCTGATCAATGAAAGGCAGGGAAAAGTGATCCTTTCTTGTAGTAGTGTTGAGCCTCCTGTAGTCTATACACATTCTCCATCATGTGATTGTTCTGGTAGGAATAAGCTCATTCTCTTCATTCTTGATCACTGTCATCCCTCCTTTCTTGGGAACTACCTCTTTTTGGACCACCTCTTTCATAGTTGGATTGAGTCTCCTCTGTGGTTGCACAACTGGTTTAGCATCATCTTCAAGGAGGATCTTGTGCATGTACTTGGTTGGACTAATCCCCTTCAAGTCATTAATGGTCCACCCAAGAGCTGTTTTATGGCTCCTGAGCACTAAAATTAGTGCCTCTTCCTCTTCTGGCTTTAGGGAAGAGCTAATAATTACTGGATAGGAATTATTTTCACCCAATAACATATATTTCAAAGAAGGAGGTAAAGGTTTGAGCTCAAGCTTGGGGGCTTCCTCCTCTGCTTTAGGTGTGTATACTAGTGCCTTCTGGGGTGGTGAATCATCAACTTCTACTAACTCATATTCAGAGATAGGATCTAGAATGTCATCAAGTACCTTAGCTTCCAGTACTTCTTGAAAAAGTGGTTCAACAACATCAATTCTCATACACCCTTCAGAATCATTAGGGTGCTTGAGAGCTTCAAAAACATTAAACACAAAACTCCCTGGATCTTGCATTTTCTCAGGAAGTTTATGTTGAATAATAGCACTGCATTCCTTGGTTAACACCACGGTTTCTTGCTCCTTCCAATTCCTCTTGTTAGTCAAAAATTCTTTCATAAATTTAGCATAAAGAGGTATTTGCTCAAGAGCCTCTGCAAAAGAAATGTTGATCTGTAGCTTCTTGAAGACATCTAAAAATTTAGAGAACTGCTTTTCTTTGGAAGCCTTCTGAAGTCTCTGAGGATATGACATTTTTGGCTTGTATTCAGGAGCCTTTGGCAATGTAGGATACTTGTCAAGAGAGTCAGGGAACGGGTTGTCTGCACGCTTTGGAGGGGCGTGCTCCACTTCTTCCTTTTTCTCTTCTGGAGCTTTCTTTTCAACTAGCTTTTCATTGGCTCTTGTCTCAGAGCCAGCTGTTTTACCACTTCTCAATTGAATAACCTTGTAATCTTCTCTTGGGTTCACCACTGTATCACCTGAAAATGTACTTGCAGACCTCTCAGGTATTTGTTTGCTCAGTTTTTCCATTTGCACCTCTAAGTTTCTAATGGAGGCTCTGGTTTCCTACATGAAACTCCTCATCATCTCCCAATTAGAATCTTCTTCAGATTTAGAGTTTGCCTGCTGAGGTGGTTGTTGCTGCTGAGACTGAAATTGGCAGTTATTATGATTATTCTGTTGAAAGCCACTTTGAGAATTATTGTTGAAATTCTGAGGTCTCTGAGATTGGTCCCTCTATCCAAAATTTGGGTGATTCCTCCACCCCCTGATTGTATGTCTTAGAATATAGATCATTGTTGAGATTTCTAGAACCACTCCCCATGTAATTGACCTGTTCAGAAGAGGAGTGAGCATAATCATAATTATCATTTTGCACAAAATTACCTGTCATGTCATAAGAGATCTCTTGAGATAGGTTTTGGGTGTTGATAGCTGAGACTTGCATTCCACCCATCTGTTGAGTAAGTAGACTTATTTGCTGAGACATAAGCTTATTCTGAGCAAGAAGAGCATTAAGAGCTTCTACTTCCATAACACCCTTCTTCTGAGGAGCCTCAGAGTTCACAGGATTCCTGTTAGATGAGTATAGATATTGGTTACTAGCAACCAATTCAATAAGCTCAATAGTCTCCTCCGGCATCTTCTTCTTGTGCAATGAACCACCTGCAGAATTATCTAAGCACATCTTGGATATTTCACCCAAGCCTTCATAAAAGATGTCTAGTTGGGTCCATTTAGAGAACATGTCTGGAGGGCATTGCGTAATTGATGAGCGGATAATTTATACGCTTTTTGGCATTGTTTTTAGTATATTTTTAGTAGGATCTAGTTACTTTTAGGGATGTTTTTATTAGTTTTTATTCTAAATTCATATTTCTGGACTTTACTATGAGTTTGTGTGTTTTTCTGTGATTTCAGGTATTTTCTGGCTGAAATTGAGGGACTTGAGCAAAAATCAGATTCAGAGGTTGAAGAAGGACTGCTGATGCTATTGGATTCTGACCTCCCTGCACTCAAAGTGGATTTTCTGGAGCTACAAAACTCCAAATGGCACGCTTCCAATTGCGTTGGAAAGTAGACATTCAGAGCTTTCCAGCAATATATAATAGTTCATAATTTGCCCGAGTTTAGATGATGCAAAAGGGCGTTGAACTCCAGTTCTACGCTACAGTCTAGAGTTAAACGCCAGAAACACGTCACGAACCAGAGTTGAACGCCAAAAACACGTTACAACTTGGCGTTCAACTCTAAAAGAAGCCTCTGCACGTGTAAACTTCAAGCTCAGCCCAAGCACACACCAAGTGGGCCCCGGAAGTAGATTTCTGGATCAATTACTTACTTCTGTAAACCCTAGTAGCTAGTCTAGTATATATAGGACTTTTTACTATTGTATTAGGAGTCTCTTTGACCATCTTTGGATCATCTTTGGATTAGCTTTTGATCCTTTGATCACGTTTTGGGGGCTGGCCATTCGGCCATGCCTGAACCTTATCACTTATGTATTTCCAACGATAGAGTTTCTACACTCCATAGATTAAGGTGTGGAGCTCTGCTGTTCCTCATGAATTAATACAAAGTACTACTGTTTTCATATTCAATTCAAGCTTATTCCTATTCTAAGATATCCATTTGTACCCAAGAACATGATGAATGTGATGATTATGTGACGCTCATCATCATTCTCACCTATGAATGCGTGCCTGACAAACACTTCCGTTCTACATGCAAACAAGTTAGAATGAATATCTCTTAGATATCTAATACAGGGGACCGAGTCCGAGATATTAGAATCTTCGTGGTATAAGTTAGAACTCATGGATGGCCATTCTTGAGATCTGGAAAGTCTAAACCTTGTCTGTGGTATTCCGAGTAGGATCTGGGAAGGGATGGCTGTGACGAGCTTCAAACTCGCGAGTGCTGGGCGTAGTGATAGACGCAAAAGGAGGGTGAATCCTATTCCAGTATGATCGAGAACCTCCAGATGATTAGCCATGCAGGTGACAGCGCATCGGACCATTTTCACAGAGAGGATGGGAAGTAGCCATTGGCAACGGTGATGCCCTACATAAAGCTTGCCATGGAAGGGAGTAGGATTGATTGGATGAAGACAGCAGGAAAGCAGAGGTTCAGAGGAACGAAAGCATCTCTATACGCTTATCTGAAATTCTCACCAATGATTTACATAAGTATCTCTATCTTTATTTTCTATTTAATTATTATTATTATTCGAAAATATCATAACCATTTAATATCTGCCTGACTGAGATTTACAAGATGACCCTAGCTTGCTTCATACCGACAATCTCCGTGGGATCGACCCTTACTCACGTAAGGTTTATTACTTGGACGACCCAGTGCAATTGCTAGTTAGTTGTACGAAGTTGTGAAACAGAATTAAGAACATGAACGTGCGTATTGAGTTTTTACCGCCGTTACCAAGGAAGGAATGATCACGATTTCGCACACCACTAATCAGTAGCTTGTACCTCTCCCAAGCTTCATAAAGAGTTTCACCATCCCTCTGCCTGAAGGTCTGAACTTCCACCCTAAGCTTAGTCAGCTTCTTTGGTGGAAAAAATTTAGTAAGAAACTCAGTAACAACCTTGTCCCAAGTATTCAAACTCTCCTTAGGTTGGGAATCTAGCCATAGCTTTACCCTATCCCTCAGAGCAAATGGGAAGAGCATGAGTTTGTACACCTCTAGGTTCACTCTATTTATCTTCACAGTATCACAAATCTGCAGAAAGTTAGAAATAAATTAATTTGGGTCTTCGTGTGGAAGACCATGATACTGACATTTTTGTTACACTAGGGTGACCAATTGTGGCTTCAACTCAAAGTTGTTCGCAGTTATAGGAGGCACCACAATGATTTTACCATAAAGATCTGCAGTAGGAGCAGAGTAAGAGTCAAGCACTCTCCTTTGTTCTTCATTCCCATTCAAATTTGCCACATTGGCATTAACAACATTATTCTGATCCATAGTGGATTATGCAGCCTTACAAAGTCTTGCTTGTTGTAAACATCGCCTACAAGTCTTTTCAGGTTCTGGATCAAAGTCTAACAGAGGTTCCTTGTCTCTGTTCCTGCGCATAAACAAACAGAATAACAAGAAAAGATGGGATTCTCTACGTCAGAGTGCAGAGAAGTCCCAGTGAAGGTTCTGGATCAAAGTCTAACAGAGGTTCCTTGTCTCTGTTTTTGCGCATAAACAAACAGAAAATAAGAAAAGATGGAAATCTCTACGTTAAAGTGTAGAGAGTTTCCAGTGAGGTATCCTGTGTAAAATAATAAAATAAAAATGTTAAATAAAATAAATAAATAAATTTCGAAAATAATAACTAAAATTAAATAGAAATTTTCGAAAATTAACAGGAAAAATATTAGTGCTAAAAATTTTTTTTTCGAAAATAATAAACAAAATTTAAATAAAATTAAAACTAAAACGCCTAATCTAAGCAATCAAACAACTGATAGTTGTTAATCACTATCAATCCCCGGCAACGGCGCCAAAAATATGGTGCGGAATTTATAATCCACAAACTAACCGGCAAGTGCACCGGGTCGTACCAAGTAATACCTCAGGTGAGTGAGGGTCGATCCCACGAGGATTGAAGGACTAAACAACAATGGTTGATTAATTTACTTAGTTAGGCAAACAGAAAGTAGTGTTTAAATATTCAACGAGCATTAAACAATCGTGCAGAAATTAAAATAGTAAAGTAAATGGGTTGGGAGTAAAGTATGGATAAGACAGTTAAGGTTTCAGAGTTATCTAATTTTCTGGATTAACTTTTCTTACTAACTATTTTAATCATGTAGGATTTAATTTATGGCAAACTATATGTGACTAGACCCTAATTCCTTAGACCTTTCTAGTCTCCTCTAAAATTCATCAACAGGCAATTCCTTGGTCAATTAATTCCAATTAGAGGGTGATGATCAAATTCCAGTTTATATGCCACAAAAACTCTAATTACCCAAAAATAAAAGGATTATATATCACGTATCCCATTAAATCCAGATAATTAAAATTTAGGAGAATATGTTTTCAAGCTGTTGTTCAAGTAAAGAGCTTTTCCAAGTTATACAAGAACTCAAGTAGAAAGAGGGTCATACTTCCGTTCCACCCAAATTCATAAGATAAAGAGCGAAAACAATTCTTAAATTATAAATCCATACATGAATTAAAATAGAAAAAGCAATAAAATCAATCCATACAAATAGACAGAGCTCCTAACCTTAACAATGGAGGTTTAGTTGCTCATGGTTCAAAGTAGAAAACTAGGATTGTAAATTGGAATGGAATAATGTTGTGTTGGAACCCCCTGTTGGAATCCCTTTATATCTAATCCTAATTAATTTAAATTCTATCTTCTAAAAAAAACTAAAATAATATCTTTTCCTATTTTTAAATAAAATAAAATAAAGTTTTAAATCAGAATTAATTAAAGCAATCAACATGTCTTCAATTGATGGATGGGGACCACTTACTTTGTAGGGTCCACGTCTAACTTGGAGTGGGCATAACCATTCTTGTGTGAATCTCCCTTGAGTCCCTGCTATTCCCTAGTTCTAGTCTGTGTTTCTGGGCCAAAAACTGGGTCGAAACTCGGCCTGAAATCTCCCCCAGCGTTTTCTGCATGTCGCGCTTGTCATGCGTACGCGTCAGTCACGCATACGCGTCGATGGTCTTTTTCACATGTCACGCGTACGCGTCAGGTACGCGCACGCGTCGTTGAGCAGATTCGCTTTTCACGCGTACACGTCATGTACGCGCACGCGTCGCCATCGATAGCTCCAAATCACGCACACGCGTCAGGCCCGCGCACGCATCGCTCCTCGCTTGTCAGCTCCTTGGTTTCTTCTCTTTCTCTGCAGAAACTCCATCAAATCCATCCGAATGCTACTTAAAATAAATAAAATTGCATTAGACTCAAAGTAGCATCCATAGTGGCTAAAAGATAATTAATTCTTGATTAAACTTAACAATTTAAATGCAAATCCACTAGGAAAAGATAGGATAAATGCTCACGCATCATGATACATTTTTTTTTCTGGTTAGAGTTTGGTGCCAAAAAAGGCCCAAACCAAAACACAAAACCTATGCCCCGAACTTGATCTCCCTTCTTTCCCAAAACTGTTGGTTACAGCTTCCATTTCCATGGCCGATGCTTCCAACAAATTGACACTGCGACATCGCCTCCCCATGCGAAGTAAACACAGCTCCCGTACTTCGTCATCACTGTGTCGACTGACTTCGTGCGTTGCTGCAACGCGAACCGCCGTCGTCGTTAGAACTCATCACCATCTTTTTTCTTCACAGCCACTTGCTACGATTCTGTCCTGGCCTTGGCGAGAAATTCTTGACTTTTCTCTGATCGGAATAGCTGTGATACATTGAGTTGGAGTCAATGGGTTGATTTGGGCTTCAAAAAACAAAAGCCAATATTTGTACAATAGGAAAGAAATATTTTTAATAAATATGTATTTCATATTTTCGAATTTGCATTACAATTTTTTTATTATTTACAAAATAGACACCATTAGGCTAAAAGTAAAATTTTCATATAAAATTTGCACATCCAAAAAACGATAATAAAGCAACTTGCACTTTTGTCGCATGATAAAAATTTTTTACACGTATCAGTTATATAAAGGGGACAACAAAATAGAAAAGACGAACTGCATTATTCACTTCATTCTGCTAGGTGCAGGTTATAATTCACCGTGGAAGAATTAATTAGTATAGTTTTGTTTTTGGGTTGGGTCAGTTTTATCATTTCCCAAAACAACAATTATTATGTCCATGTTTATATATGTCACAGCCCATCTTATTATCATTGCTAAAGTGCTAATTGCCTAATGTTATTTTATTTACCATATTTATTTATACCTGTGATTATTTTAATAAATGAAATAAAATATCTCATTGATTGCTTACTTTTGTTTTATTTATTTCTCTTATTATTTTACTTTTTATTACATTTTTCATAAATGATGTTATAGTCCTCCAAATGGTACAAGAAGAAACTATCTTGTTGGATAAAGATTACAGAAATTTTTTGTGTGTTCATTGAAACATCAGGAGTGGAGAAAATAAATGATTTTTATTCTTCGGTCCTAAATGGTTTCCCATTTCTTGATTGAAATTTGTGACACCCTAAATCATATATAGAAAATCTAAATGTGGCATAGCCCTACAAGTACAACTTTGCAAAGTATGGAACTGCACTAGTTTTCATGTACTAGACCCTTAAATTGTACTCCTCTATTAAGTTAAACATAAAGGTGCTTAATATGGTATTTAATATTGGACCCAAATAATGCTTCCTCCAGGTATAACTTTTCGTATCTTATTTTTGACTAGAAAATAAGCTATTTTTCAATTCACTTAACCTAATTAAATAAATTGTGTGAATGGTTTACTTGTATACATAAAATAGAAACTTCTTACATGTATGTGCAATTTTATTTTTATGTAAACCGTGGGAGCTAACCACGGTTTCTAGTTTCAATGTAAACCGTCCAAGATTAGGAGGGTTTATGGTTGGAAGAGATTGGGCATAATCTGTGGCTACCTACCACGGATTAGGAAGAAAAAAAACTTAGGCATAAACCGTGGTTGTTTCCCACGGTTTATGAAGAGGAGGCCTTTAACGTAAACCACACTCTTGGCTACCACGGTTTACGTGTTAAGTAGTATAAATACACAATTTGTTGATGGTCATAACGGATCATTTGTGTTGAAACAAAAATATAAAAATATTATATTATTGTTGAATATCTTCCCTATTCTTAACACTTATTTGTAATAATTCTTAATATTTCTCTAGATCTAATATGTCAACTTCTATGTCTCTAACTAATAAAATTATTAAGATTTTCTTAAAATTTCATTTAATTTCAAAACAAAATTGTAATTTTTTATTTTTTATTTTTTTCCTAATATTTTTAGGAAATTAATTTTTATGTTTTTTAAATTATAAATTTGAGATAAAAAATAAAAAATTTTAATAAATAATAAATTATTAATAAATAAAAATTTTATAAATTATTTTTTTAATGTATAGAATAATAAAATTTAAATTAATTTAAGTATAATACTAAAATCATTATGTTGTTATTATATGTAACAATCAAGATAAAAATTTATAAATTTATTTATTTTTTTAATATTGTTT
>NC_029788.2:119567416-119568129 GCF_000816755.2 Arachis ipaensis
AACAAAAAAAACAAAAAAAATTAACTAATAATTACATTTTTGACCAAATTTTAAGACGACAATTATATTAAACACTATTTATCAATAAGATTAAGATGGAAAAATAGAAATTGGACACCAAACTCTACTATTCACTTTATTAGATTGTTAGAGAGTACTACATGTACTCCATAGAACAAAGAAAAAAAAGACAACATGAGTAGAAGTTATGTGTAGAATAAAAAAAGTAACTTATAAAGAACAAAAAAAATTAACTAATAATTACATTTTTGACCAAATTTTAAGACGACAATTATATTAAACACTATTTATCAATAAGATTAAGATGGAAAAATAGAAATTGGACACCAAACTCTACTATTCACTTTATATATTGTTATAGATTGTTATTGTTAGTAGAATTATTCTTGTTGGTATTATCGTTATTTCTATTGTGACAATAATCTCTTCACCAGCTTGAATCTCACTCACATATATATAGCAGGATTGGTGTGGATCTGGCTTCGACATCAGAAGCAAAGAAAGGGTAATAATTTTATGTTGCTTAATCACACATCTGGATACGTGTGAAAAGCTATCAATTTTCATCGTGATTCTTTTGATTTGTGAAAATTGACCTTAATTTCTTTTTCTGTTTCAATCAAAACACAGACACTCCCTGGTCCTTCAAAACTTCCAAAATGGAACTATCATGGTTCTAGCACTCGTCAAGC
>NC_029788.2:119568509-119572622 GCF_000816755.2 Arachis ipaensis
TCTAAAAATTTAAATTTAAAGAACTCTTTTTCTCGCATAATTTTAATTGCTTTTTTTAATTTTATATTCAATATGTTAAATCATCTTTTGTTTCACTATTTTTTAAAAAAATTATTTTTATTTTATTATTTTTTACCATTATCTGTACACATATTTATCATTATTTTTTTTAATTAAGTAAAATAAAGATAAGGAGAGAATACTACATGTATTCTATAGAACAAAAAAGACAACGTGGATTAGAAGTTATGTGTATAATAAAAAAAGTAACTGTACAAAGAACAAAAAAAATTAACTAATAATTACATTTTTGACCAAATTTTAAGACGACAATTATATTAAACACTATTTATTAATAAGATTAAGATGAAAAAATAGAAATTGGACACCAAACTCTACTATTCACTTTATATATTGTTATAGATTGTTATTGTTAGTAGAATTATTCTTGTTGGTATTATCGTTATTTCTATTGTGACAATAATCTCTTCACCAGCTTGAATCTCACTCACATATATATAGCAGGATTGGTGTGGATCTGGCTTCGACATCAGAAGCAAAGAAAGGGTAATAATTTTATGTTGCTTAATCACACATCTGGATACGTGTGAAAAGCTATCAATTTTCATGGTGATTCTTTTGATTTGTTCCTTTGTGAAAATTGACCTTAATTTCTTTATCTGTTTCAATAAAAACACAGACAATCTCTGGTCCAGTGAGTGATCCTTCAAAGCTTCCAAAATGGAACTATGATGGTTCTAGCACTGGTCAAGCCCCTGGTGAAGATAGTGAAGTCATCCTATAGTATGATCCATTACCCTTCTTTTTTTAAATTTAAATTTATTTCAACTTTAGATTTTAGATTTTCTTTCTTTGTTAGCTTGTCATGTGTTTGCAATCAGAATTTTGGAGGACTAGAAACTAAAAAACAAATACATACTTTACTTTTCTATTTACACTCCTATCCTTTCGTTGGTATTTCATTTTCACAAGAAACTGATGAGTGGGGTTTGTTTTTTGTGTTGAACAAGCGAGCCCACAAGCCATCTTCAAGGACCCATTCAGGAGGGGAGAGAATATTCTTGTAAGTCTCTTTTTCTTTTCATTTCTAAATACTGGTTTCAATTATTGGGTCAACTTTTCATTAACCTTGTAGTTGAAAAATAAAATAAATAAAAATTGTATATTTTTTTAGGTTATTTGTGATGCATACACCCCATCTGGAGAGCCAATCCCTACAAACAAGAGACACAATGCTGCCAAGATCTTCAGTCACCCTTATGTAGCCTCTGAGGAACCATGGTATATATAGTTTGCAATTTAATTTTCAGTATTTTTATTTTTAAATTTTGTTTAAAAAAATAGACGTGAAAATAAAAAATATTAATTTATTATTTTTACTATTTTTTCTTTCACAAAATTTAAAAAACAAAAACTAAAAATGGCCTGAAATATTACATTCCCATGCCACTTCAATAATATTTTCATTTTAAGTTCTTGAAATTCTTTTTAGATAGGAAAATTATAAGGTACATTGATCAATATACAGATATTTAATTTTAATCACAAACATAGGGACACTTAGTTTTTTTCTAGTGCAATGAGAAGTAGCTTCACAAAGTATTAAATGGCTTAAAGTTTTACAGGAGCTAATTATCATTCTTGTAGATTTGCAGTCTTTCTCACATAGTTAATAATCAATTTTTTTTCTATTTCCGTGGCGGAAAAGTTCTGGGCTTGTATGCTTTACAAGTTCATTAAACAATAAAATCAAAATATGCGCTGCTTCAGGTACGTTGATTACACGCGCTATATAACATCGCGCGTATATCTAACTACCAGATTTAAAATATTTCTTTCCCTTTTCGTTTTCGTTATTTTGAGATTTCGTTGTTCTTCTTCTCCCGCGTCTTCCCTCCTTCTTCTCCATTGTTCTTTTCTTCTCCTTTTCTCACTAGCATCTTCTTCGTTTAGGTTACCTTTGTCTCTCTCTGCAACTCGAGTTTCGTTTTCTATTTTTGATTTGTTGTTTTCCGAAATTAAAGTTTGATCTCGTTTTGAAGATAATGGATCATTCAACCTCAGATTGTCAGCTGAATGCAAGCGAAGTGGATTATGAGTCAAAATCTAACGAAGTCCCTGAGGTTTGATTTACATAGGATTAGTATGAATTTTCTTTCAGTAATTTGTATAGCATTGTGTAGTTGAAAAATTGCTGAAGAAGATTCCAAGCAAATTAAACGGGTACAAGGGACATGCCGATATCGAACAAGAAATGAGCCAAGTTGTTTGGAACTCCCAAAGCAAAGACTCATTCGATATGAATTGGAACGATTTTCTGCTGAATTTTGGTCTTGTGGACAACAAGTGGCTTTCAGGTAATGTCTTTTTAAAATCTGCATCAGAGGTGTAAATTGCATGTTTTCTCGGGTGTATTTATAGACTGTCTTTGGGTGTATTATGCAGATCTGTACGAAGACCGTCACATATGGGTTCCTATCTATCTGGATCACCATTTCTGGGCAGGGATGAGAAGCACACAAAGGAGCGAGAGCATGCATTCATTTTTTAACAAGTATATCACCCGGAACAGCTCGCTTATTCAGTTCGTCAAACAATACGATAATTGCCTCGGAAGCAGGGAGCAAGCAGAGAGAGAATCAGATGCTGCAGATTTTCATACGGTCATACCGTGTGCAACCAAATCCTGCATTGAAGCTCAGTTTCAAGATGCGTACACTCACGCAAAGTTTAGGGAAGTCCAAGCGCAATTCAGAGGAAAGGCGAATTGCATCACCAGACTGAAGAATTCCGCTCTAGGCTATTCAGTATACGAAGTCGGAGAACAAGTTTCCAGCTCAATATTCAACAAGTTCGTGGTTACTTACGACTCGGTTGCAGCCGAGGTAAAATGTCATTGCTTATTATTCGAGTCGAGAGGGATACTGTGCCGTCACGCACTAAGCGTGTTAAGCTTCGAACAAGTAAGCCAAGTGTCACCGAGATACATACTGGAACGATGGAGCAAGAAGGTAAAGAGGCGACACACACACATCAAGAGCAGCCACGACGAGCCACTAATGGAGCCAAGAAGCAAGAGGTTCGACCAATTGGTTTTTCGTTCACAAAATATATGCGAATTTGCCTCCGAATCGGAGGAGCTGACTGCAATTCTGCACCATGCGTACGATAACGTCATGGCCGAGATGGAAGCATTAAAAGCCAAAAGGAAGGGGACATCTTCTTTATCCCACGAAGACGCCAACTTGGAATCCGTTAACGAGCTTCAAAGCCCGCCAAGGATTTGAACAAGAGGACGTCCAAAAAACAGGCTAGGTTCAAAGCTGGAGAAACAGATCGCAAATGCCACAAAGAAGAAGAAGACGAAAGTTTTAAGCGAGGTAAAAGTAATGTTCTTTAAATTTGTGGCGATTGAGTTTATTTTTCTCGTTAATAGTTTAGGTAATGTGTGTGTGTTATATTTCAGATAAACCTGTTTGATGCTGCATCAGCGGCGCATTCAAATTGCAGCCAATATCAAGGACACGTTATGAGTTATCAGTTTAGGGTACCAGCAGCAGGGGATAACTCCTTGGGTGTATAGTTTTACAGAATATGGGTGTAAAAGCAATGTTATTTTGGGTGTATTTTCGTTAATTCACAATTTAGATATAGACACATATATAGATATATATAAAACAAAAGCTGTAAAAATTCTCAGGTTATGGGTTTATATTTGATTTGATGTTTTTCTTCATATTTTAGTACATGTAATTCATACATTTTGAATACAGCGCAGATAGTTTGGGTGTATATTTTATACAACCTTGGGTGTATTATTAGACTTGCGTTGGGTGTAGCAGTTTATAATTTGTGTTTATATATGCCTTGATTTTTTCCTTCATATTTTACCACCTGTAATACAGCTTTTGAATACATCACTGACAGTTTACCAGCAAAGATATTTTAACTATGGGAAAAAATATACATGGAATAGAAGTTGTTGTTAAATGGCAAATATTTACATCATTTGTTCAATTTATAAACTACCAAGCAGATGGATTACCCAGTTTCTATATCAGCAGAATTAATCTGACAAAACGGACTCAATAA
>NC_029788.2:119574524-119575413 GCF_000816755.2 Arachis ipaensis
TGTAAAAATTCTCAGGTTATGGGTTTATATTTGATTTGATGTTTTTCTTCATATTTTAGTACATGTAATTCATACATTTTGAATACAGCACAGACAGTTTGGGTGTATATTTTATGCAATCTTGGGTGTATTATTAGACTTGCGTTGGGTGTAACAGTTTATAATTTGCGTTTATATATGCCTTGGTTTTTTCCTTCATATTTTACCACCTGTAATATAGCTTTTGAATACATCACAGACAGTTTACCAGCACAGATAGTTTAACTATGGGAAAAAATATACATGGAATAGAAGTTGTTGTTAAATGGCAAATATTTACATCATTTGTTAATTTACAAACTACCCAGCAGATGGATTACGCAGTTTCTATATCAGCAGAATTAATCTGACAAAACGGACTCAATAATACAGAGGATGGCTTCGACAGCCTTATAGCACTACTCTCTCTAATTGCCTGATCTCTTTCTTTATTCATCTCACTAAATAGTATCCGGGAAGCATACTCCACTCTATAGTGGTCCACCTCCTCCTACAATTAAAAAGTATATTCTGTTTAAACAGCAATATTAATTCAGTAAAGTAATACAGAGTTATATGGTTCTAAAGACAGTTACCTGTGGCCAATTATCCCATTGATACTTCCCCTTTTTGATGTTTTCTGGCTCAATTATCTCCATCCACTTCATAACGTACACAGCGCAGTCATAGCTGAAAACGAAGAAAATAAATTACAAATCTCATTTAGGAAAGTTTAATGTTCAGAGTTACAAATTTATACCTTGTTTTTTGGCCTGATATTTTAACATATGATGATTTAATTTTCTTCTCGTTCTCCCCTTTCTGCAGAGGTTCCCCGCCGGCATATGTTATCAATCTTGAAAATACATAT
>NC_029788.2:119575768-119577516 GCF_000816755.2 Arachis ipaensis
ATTTGTGTTTTTTCCTTCATATTTTACCACCTGTAATATAGCTTTTGAATACATCACAGACAGTTTACCAGCACAGATAGTTTAACTATGGGAAAAAATATACATGGAATAGAAGTTGTTGTTAAATGGCAAATATTTACATCATTTGTTCAATTTACAAACTACCCACTTTCTATATCAGTAGAATTAATCTGACAAAATGGACTTAATAATATAGAGGATGGCTTCGACAGCCTTATAGCACTACTCTCTCTAATTGCCTGATCTCTCTGTGTCTTCATCTCACTGAATAGTATCCGGGATGCGTATTCCACTCTATAGTGGTCCACCTCCTCCTACAATAAAAATGTATATTCTGTTTAAACAGCAATATTAATTCAGTAAAGTAATACAGAGTTATATGGTTTTAAAGACAGTTACCTGTGGCCAATTATCCCATTGATACTTCCCCTTTTTGATGTTTTCCGGCTCAATTATCTCCATCCACTTCATAACGTACACAGCGCAGTCATAGCTGAAAACAAAGAATATAAATTACAAATCTCATTTACAAAAGTTTAATGTTCAGACTCACAAATTTATACCTTGTTTTTTGGCCTGATATTTTAACATATGGTGATTTAATTTCCTTCTCCCTCTCCCCTTTCTGAAGAGGTTCCCCGCCGGCATATGTTATCAATCTTGAAAATACGTATCCCTTAAATACGAAAACAAATCAGTAATACACCCGAATGAATGGACAAGATACACCCAACTGAATAGACAATATACACCCATCACAACTAACAAAATAGACCTATCTATTAAAGTAAAGAAGACAGAGGCAACTTACAGTGAATTTATTAATGGCCTTTCTCTCATCGGTGGGAGCTTTTTTGTGTAGCGGGTCAAGTATTTGACATTTCCGCTTTCTTGTATTTATCAGCCATAACCACCAATGCCCCGCGTAGCAGACAGGGGCAAAAATCTGAAGGATTGCCACACATGAATAGTGTGTTATTTTATTTTGCAAATAAGTAAATAAGCGTACTAACAAATTTAGCAAACGAAAACTTACATATGGGTGCGAAGTCAATTTTTTTCTATCTATGAAGGGAATGAAACTCGGGTAGGCTTCCACCCTGAATTCCTTTTTCGTTTTCGGTGATATGAATTCCCCATTTGGGTGATCCGAAAGTGCCATGCACTGCAAGAATGGGAAACAAGAAATGAAATACTAAACTTACACCCAATCGAACGTGAAAAATACACCCAAATCAATACAGAAAATACACCCGAAGTTCGTAGAAGTAACACTTACCACAATATCGGGGGGGAGACAGTATATTTGTTCTTGAAATCTCTTTTCATTTTTATTGTTGAGGATGAGGCAGATGGCAGATACAATCTAGAAATATATGCCGAAATCAATTTTACATTAATAAGCATTGTAATTGACTTTGGTGTAAAAACATTAATCTTATTATAATATTACCTGAGATTCTATATCACTTTTTTCCTGGAGGGAAGCAAGGTGCATTCTCATCAAAATGTATTTTCCTTGGCCAATCAGAGTGCACATTTCCTCATACTCGTTAGTATTGCCATCTGCATCTTCCTTCAGTCTTGTCCCCCAGATGTAGCACTTTTGTTTCATATCATCCGTAATTTGATATAATCCCCGAGGAGTTTCAAACTTTGCAGAACTTTCTCCCCCAGTCTCCCTCTGAATTTGTGGACTTGTGTTTTTTCCCTTCGCCGCACTGCTT
>NC_029788.2:119577533-119582696 GCF_000816755.2 Arachis ipaensis
ATTTTAGTTGGAGCTGGGGGAACCGTGGGTGTGGTCTCTTGAAGTTGTTTGGGGGTTTCAGGAGTGCTGCACAGTTACAAAAAATTAATCACGGCGTAAAAGAAACTAATCAGGAACAATATACACCCAAACTGTTAGCTAATATACACCCAAACTCCAAACAAATATACACTCAATACTATTTCTTACGTTTCTGTAGTCTCTTCAATCTGTAGCATAGGGGTTGGTTCAAAATCTGTCTCAGTGGTTGTTTGGGATGCCGGCACAAAAACCAGAATCGGGACTCTAAACAAGAAGAAAAATGAAAGGTTAACAACGCCTTTGAAAATAATAAGGTTATAAGGCTCTTGCCTCTGCTTTCTTTTTCTGGATTCCATTCTGGAAGGCAAACAGTGATTATTTAGAACATACTAAAAATACACCCAACGTGATCAACAAAATACACCCAACTCGAAAAAGAAATTACACCCAAGTATGGTACTTACTTTTTCCACTTTTTGATGGGGTGTTTTCTTGCTGAATCCTCTGAGTCTTGTTGAGTCTCAGACTCAGAGGTAGAAGTGTCACTGTCAGTAGCTGTTTCTGTCTCCGAAGACGATGTTGGACTCGCCTTCCTTTTTTTTGTTTTTTTTATTTCTTGTTTTTTTTTCTTTTTTTTCTTTTTTTTTCATTTTTTCTCTTGCTCTTGTCTCCGCCATCTTCACAATCCCCTAAAACATGAGATATTTTAGCTAGCAGCATTCAGGTAAATAAAATACAAGCAACATATTATGTTTACTTACCAAAATTTCTTCTCTTTCTGCAGTCATTCTTTCCACCAACTGCTCCTTAGTCCAGTTGGCAATCCAAGGCTTTGGTGGTCTTTCAGCCCTCTTCTTGCCTTTGTTTTCAGAAAGATGAAAGTATATTATCATGAGAACAAAGAGGCAGCCATCAATTGCCTTCTTCTTCTTCTCCTGGTAGTCTGTGATGCCTTTGATCAAGAAGGTCAAAACATGCCCCCCCCAGTTTCTCTCCGATATGCCGTCCATATTAAAAATTGTGGCCAGGTGCACGGGTGATATTTTGTTTATCGTCGTTGGCAAAAGGAACGCCATCTGTATGTAGAGGATGAATATCCTCTTGAACATCAGGCGTTCCTCTTCGCTGCCAACGCCGATTTCCATCATTTCATCGGTAAGACTTTTGAGGGTCTTACCCTGGAATCTTCTATAAATTATTTTGTCATCATCAGAAGTTGCTTATACTCAACTCTCTCAGGAAACAGATTTTCTACAAAAAGGAAAACAACAAAGTATCAAAATCGGTTCAAACACAGTATTCAACCCCCAATCTACGGAATAAAGCCCCAAAAATCAACAACAGTAGCAAGAGAACTTAGAACAAGAATGTAGAACGACGTAGAACTTAGAAGAACAACGTAGAACTTAGAAGAACGACGTAGAACTTAGAACAGTGTAACAAAGAAGCAAGAATAATAGCACAGTAAACCCTAGAAGAACGACGTTGAAGAAAACTAAAATATACAGTAATCTTAATGAACTTACGTTGAGTGTTGTTGCTTCGTTTTCTCTTCAGATTCTTCACGGAGAGTTTGATGTTGTTTTGATGAAGGTTTCGAACAACGATTTGTATATTTTGAACTTTGATTTTTGCTCGAAAATGGGAGCGTTTCCTTGTTTTCGAAGCGTTTTGAGAAGTGGAAGAAGTGGAGGAAGTGGAAGAGTCTGCCATACGTAACCGTTTGTGTTGAGCGCGTGATTTTGACGCGCCATGTTATGCTTCCTTATGCGCGTGTCTTCGATTTGGGCTGGACCAACTTGGATGCTTGTATACTTGTATGTGTAGCAGGCCCGTTTCCGTGGGAGGGGGTACGATCATAGTAATTAAACAACATTAAATACTACTTGAAAGTCAATAAAAAACATTAAATTTCTTGTACCAAAGATCAAGTGTATTTTTTGTTCACAACCAGTTAATGTACCGTACACGGTACGGAATAATTAATAAAAATATAATAAAAAATTTTTTCTATTTCCGTGGGAGGGGGTAGGATCATAGTAATTAAACAACATTAAATACTACTTGAAAGCCAATAAAAAATTAATTGATTTAAATTGATTGAGTGGTCATCTCACTTATCTACTTAAATAAGTATTAGAGTTTCGAATTCCGTCTTGTCTATGTAACAACTCACTGGTTAGTGGCAGACCCTTAATAAATGGAGCTTAAATGCGTGGAGAATTAGTTCTCGACTTGCCGAGTTGAAAAATACATTGAAAGAAAATAGTATTTGTCTTAAAAGTAGAACAATTCTCATTGATGACAGCAATACTTATGGAGATTTGTCTTTGTTAAAATTTAACTGTGACAGTTTTATTTATTGGTATCATATTCATTTAGGAAATCAAATAATATGATCAACTTGTTACTGCCGGTTAAAATTTTATATTTTATGACATGATTTTCAAGCTTCTAAACTTATAAACTTATGTCATTACAAAAGCTACTAGATTGATTAATATTTCTTGGTAATATTACTAAAACACCGTCGTTGAGTATATTAGTTTGTGTAAAAAGAAACTATAATACCTTTTCTTATTCAATATATAATTTATTCTATTGAAAAATGAATTATTATTTCTAGATTGGTAAATATTTTTTTTCTATTTTTATATCATTTTATTTGACAATAATTGCCATTAAAGAAAAACTGAATGACTATACTATCTTATAATATGATGTACAAAATAATTTTTTATTTCAAAATTAATTCTGGTTAGTGAAAAAAATTTAAAATATTTTCTTACACAAATTTAAATTTAAATTGAATCTTAGATAATGGCTTAAGTTACTTATTTCGTATGTTAAATAATATAAATTATATTTTATATATTAAATTCATCAATTTATCCATATTAAGAGGAGAAAAATTATGCAATAGATCGTATGTTATAAAGATTAGTTAATTTACATATAAATTATTTTTAGAAAAATAAAGAAATAATTTATCACATATAATAATCCTTGATATATGTAGTGTCATGTATATGTTAGCATGATCTATTTTAATTATGTGAGTGATTATTATTATTCACTTTTTCATTAAGATAGTAAATAATATTTAAAATTAAAAAAGAAAAAAAAAGATAATTAGAATTTTTTTAGTTTGATTATAAAATCTATTGTAAGTATACCTAACTTTTATATATCCTAAATATAATCATATTTAATAGTATAGTATTTATTACAGTAATGACTCAAAATATTAACTCAAGCGAGTAAGATTAATCTAGGTCTATTGTTAGGATCCTAAAATTCGAATTAGGTTCATTGTCTTAAAACCCAATGTAGATAAAGTTCACGTGTCCTATATATCTCAAATCGGCTCAAATTGAATTTTCGTTGTTAGTTAGATATAGTAATAGATAGATAACCGAAACATATTAAAATATTAAGAAAATATACATATAAAACATACAATTCCTATCCCTCTTACAAACTTGTAATAACAAAGACGAGGGAAGAAAATAATCTAATTAATACAACATATCAACTAAACGCAGTATAACTCTTCTTAACGCTTCTTCATCCGGTTCCTGAAAAGGTAAAGCTGTAGGGGGTGAGAACCTAACCACACAGCCTCACCACGGAGTTTCAAAGTTGTCATAAGAAGATATTCAATAAGAAAACTGTTTTCAAGCTCGATGATTATCTTTGCCTTATGAATCCTTTAAAACCAATAGGAAATCGTTCAAAACCCTTTTCAAAGAAACAATGTTTAATCTTTCAGAAATTCGAAATCTTTCCTTTCTTATAAGAAAAATCTCAATCAGAAATCAACCACGCAATCAAACAATACAATCATCAATTCAGCATCCAAGTTCATTCTCAAATGTAGCACGCAAGGACAAACACAGGCAAGACAGACAAGGAAAGCACAAGTAGGTAGCAGTTACAGCAAATAGTTCAAGTAGCAGTTAAGAATAGTTTAGCAATTAGGCAAACCAAAACAAGTTCAAACCCAAGCAAAGCATACAAATGCATATGATGTATGCCTGTCCTATGGCTGATGAGGCTCATCTGTCGGTTATCCAGCCAACCCGACAAGTCTGAATTGTACTTAGACTGTCCCCCGACGTGCATCCCCAAGAGTCTATGCATAGCTTTTTCTCAAATAATCAATATTACTCAATGGGGGTAACATTCCCGGGAATTTATATAGTGCCCGGTCACACACTTACATCATAGGGTCAACAGAGTATCGAGTTTTCAACCTGGTACACGTGGTGGCAAGCCACAGCACTTAATCCAGGGAACCTCGTATCTCAGATATTTCAAATTCATAAGCCATATAAATAATTCGAAGATCATATCTCAACATTCTTAACATCATAATCATTCATCAATCCAAATCTCATTTCCAACTTCATTCAAAAACCATATTTCAAGGAAAATCCTCATCAATCCTCATCATCCTTCTTTCCATCCCATTCATTAACAGTCCTAATTCAAAACATAATTCTTTCTTTGATAAATAAATCAATCTTGAAACATAGAACATTTAAAAACAAATCTTTTTAATTAATTGCCTCAAATAAAACTTTCAATTTTATAAAATTTCGGCAGCATTTCCTTTAAAACTCGGACACTGCCACCCTTTTCGGGTCCCATCCAAACATTTCTCAAATCCTTTCTCAACCGTTTCCAAATCTCAATCACTTTCCAAAATTTAACCAATTCCAATATCAAAGTATTCTCAAATCAGCCCAATTCCAACAATAAAACTCTTTTTAAAGTCAAACCAGCTCAAGTATTAAATTATTTATAAAATTAGACCGACTCAAAATCAAACCGGTTTAACTTCAAACCAAGAAAAAACCACTTTTCATAATAATCAAGTAAATAACTTTCCAAATCCATTTCTTATCAACAACCGTACTTCACTCAAGCAATCAAGCATCCAATAATCCAGTCCAACAATCCATTACATCCACAAGACAAATATAATCACAAAAGTAAATCTCTTTGCATCAATATCTATTTATCACAACTCTGTAATATAAAATAGATTTTAAGAAAACCCCTACCTCGACTCGTCGAAACCATAACTCAAAACGCGTCAACGAAACCGTTTCTCTTAACCCGAAACCGATAGCAACC
>NC_029788.2:119583109-119589682 GCF_000816755.2 Arachis ipaensis
GGCTCATCTGTCGGTTATCCAGCCAACCCGACAAGTCTGAATTGTACTTAGACTGTCCCCCGACGTGCATCCCCAAGAGTCTATGCATAGCTTTTTCTCAAATAATCAATATTACTCAATGGGGGTAACATTCCCGGGAATTTATATAGTGCCCGGTCACACACTTACATCATAGGGTCAACAGAGTATCGAGTTTTCAACCTGGTACACGTGGTGGCAAGCCACGGTACTTAATCCAGGGAACCTCGTATCTCAGATATTTCAAATTCATAAGCCATATAAATAATTCAAAGATCTTATCTCAACATTCTTAACATCATAATCATTCATCAATCCAAATCTCATTTCCAACTTCATTCAAAAACCATATTTCAAGGAAAATCCTCATCAATCCTCATCATCCTTCTTTCCATCCCATTCATTAACAGTCCTAATTCAAAACATAATTCTTTCTTTGATAAATAAATCAATCTTGAAACATAGAACATTTAAAAACAAATCTTTTTAATTAATTGCCTCAAATAAAACTTTCAATTTTATAAAATTTCGGCAGCATTTCCTTTAAAACTCGGACACTGCCACCCTTTTCGGGTCCCATCCAAACATTTCTCAAATCCTTTCTCAACCATTTCCAAATCTCAATCACTTTCCAAAATTTAACCAATTCCAATATCAAAGTATTCTCAAATCAGCCCAATTCCAACAATAAAACTCTTTTTAATGTCAAACCAGCTCAAGTATTAAATTATTTATAAATTAGACCGACTCAAAATCAAACCGGTTTAACTTCAAACCAAGAAAAAACCACTTTTCATAATAATCAAGTAAATAACTTTCCAAATCCATTTCTTATCAACAACCGTACTTCACTCAAGCAATCAAGCATCCAATAATCCAGTCCAACAATCCATTACATCCACAAGACAAATATAATCACAAAAGTAAATCTCTTTGCATCAATATCTATTTATCACAACTCTGTAATATAAAATAGATTTTAAGAAAACCCCTACCTCGACTCGTCGAAACCATAACTCAAAACGCGTCAACGAAACCGTTTCTCTTAACCCGAAACCGATAGCAACCTCAAACTCAGCCCCTGATCACTTTCGCAGCACTCACAGCAACTTAAAAGCGACGTGCAACGCTCAAAACACGACCCTACGTTACCAGAACCTCGGAGTTTATGACCAAACATAACAGATTATTAACATGGGTTCCCGAGACATAAGTACTTACCGAACTAAGAAAATGAAACAGCGGCGGTCGCTGGACCGGTTTGGCGGCAGCTCCGGCAGCCACCTCGAACGGCAGCGGCGACCAGAACTCCGGCAACGGTGACTGAAACAAACATACAACGATGATTAAGCTCCCGGAAATTAAAGGAAACAAAAGCCAACTTAAAACTTTACCAGCGATAGATCTCAGTGGCAGTAGAGGTATTCTCCAGCGGCAGAAGCGACGGTAACAAGCTCCTCTCCCGCGGGCTCCTTCTCTCTCCTGCGTTTGGCTCGGCGGTGACGGAGGTCTCTTCTCCTTCTTCTGCCCGCGACCAGCCTCGACGGTGACGGACCCAGAGGCAGCGATGATCACACGCGCAGCAGCAGCAACCCGTGATAATGACGATGGCGGCGACTCTGCACGGTGACGACGGAAACTGGAAGCACAAGGTGCGACGGCGAAGGCTTCTCCTTCCTCGCGCGTCTTCCCACTGTTCACCAAGCTCCATTAATGGCGACGATGAAAATACTTCCAACGGCGGCATGCGGTTTTGACAGTGACAGAAGCGTGAACGGCGGCGGAGCAGCGACGCGGCGCGGCGGTGATGGCTGCATGTGGTGGCGCGGTCTCCCTCCAAGGCTCGGTGAGGACGCGATGGCGGCGGCGAGGCCCAGCAACGCCGGTGCGCCTCCCTCCCCTCTTCTCCTCTCGGCTCTCCCCTTCCCTCCGATTTCCCTTTCCTTTTCTTTTATTTTTTTCTTCTTTTTTTTTTCTGTTGAGGTATGTGGGTTCTGTTGTGTGTGGGTGTTGTTGGGGAAAGGAGGGTGTGGCGGTGGGTAAGGAGGTGGCTAGGTTAGGTTAGGGCTAGTGGGTTCAATTTGGGAATTTTTGGGTAGTTTAGGTAATTTTAATAAAATTATGGGTATAATGTATAAATTTAAAATATAATTTAATTCTTTAAAATTACTTTTTTTAAAAAAAAAATATTATTTTAATTATCAATTTGCTAATTGGCTTTTAATTAAGTATTCTAATTTAAAATTAGAAATAATATAATTAATTTTCTTTGTTTATAAAATTAAAGTATTAAATTCTAAAATCTCAATTATTTAAAACTAAATCATATAAAATTTCTATTCTTTTATAACTGTTAAATTTTATAATTTAAGTATAGAAAATTATTCATTAATAATGAAATTGAGTAAAATTTATATTTTTATTATCAAAACCTGATTTAATTATTTTCAATGAAATAATTTATGAAAATAAAATGTCTAATAAATAAATAAATTTGAAATTGGCTCATAATAAAGTTTTCTAAAATTTCTGGGTCTTACACCCTATCCCACTTATAAAAATTTTCGTCCTCGAAAATTAATGTATTACAAAATACATTACATTATTTTAACACTTTGTGTAAAAGCAAAGAACCTTAGCATTCATATTTATATAGTTTCAAATACTTTGATTATCATATAGCATAAAGATATAAGGGTAGTATTGTAACTGCAAGATAGAAATTACAAAGCAAACTTGATACAAATGATGACATGGTTCAAACATATAATGGTAAAGCAAGGCGGTGAAAGATTATAAAACAGGCTGTGTTTAAAACGACATACTTAATATTCGCACACTGATCTCGCACTAACTTCAGAAATTCAACTATTCAACTTCAACATAACTTATCTCTACCATTTTTTTTTAACTGTACTTCATCGAACAACTCATCTGAGGGTCTCAACTTCGTCAAATATTTTGCAAATCTTAATGGTCACAAACCCAACATCAACAAAAATCTTTCGCATGTAATAAGGTTCTACAACTCCTTGCAACGTCGTATATTTACAAATTTTCACCTTTTGCGTTCACCAGACGTGTTCTAAAGAGCTAATGTGCCATTTATTAAGTTTAACGATCGCACAAGATACTAAAATTAATCTCGAGTATACTCAAAAGGATAATAAGCACCATGTTCGCGAGAATTTGAAAGAGTAAATGTAATTGCAGGTAAACAAGGATGCTCAAACAATGGAGTTTGCTAGAAAGAAATTAATTGACAACTTCAAGGATAACCTTTGGATCAAAGAAATTCAATAGGATCAAAAAGAAGGAAATCAGCGCATTAGTTTGAAACATATCCAAGCTGAGTTGAAGAAGTATGAGATTTCATAGAAAAGGAATGATTAAAGACTATGGTGACGCATTATTGCGGAACAACTTCAAATGATGACGGGATTTTCATAGTTCGGGGAGGAATATGGAATCAATAGCCGTGTTGCAAGAGTTTTAACATAGTCAGAAGTGTAAACGGTTAAGATGTGCGTAAGGTACAAATGACAAAGCAAGGAAATTTAAATAACACTCCAAGGAAAAAGAAGTGGGAACGACACATTAAATTGAATGGCACAATTTAGAACACATAAACCAATGCAATATAATAAAAAGGGGCACTTTACATTTTCAAAGATTCAAGGGTCGGCATCGTACCCAAAACAATTCCAATGTTATATCAAAGAGTACAAAATTTATAAAGAGAAGTATAATGACAAGGATAGACGTTCTGAAAAATTCAAACGGTAGTTTACGAATAAGAGGCGGACGCATTGAGAGTTTAAAGAACTTCAACAGAAACAATGAGAGAAAAATTTTGCATTTATCAGAATTAAAGTTGAGCTGAATCGAAAGTGTAAGATTTACAAAAGAAAAATGATCAAAGTCAATGGCGTCGTTTACTGAATTCAAGAGAATGTATAAAAACATAACCGAATAACATGTCCACAGAGAAACGGAAAAACATAAGGAGGGATTATTTTACCTTTGAAAAAGAAAAGATATGAATTAAACATTTTTCAGAAGAACCACGAAGAATATAAATATTTGCGTTACATCAAAACATATTCTACTTGAAAGGAGTGGTGTGAAGGTTGTAAAATAAAGGTCATTTGAAATAAGAACAAAAATCTTCCTTCAAGAGTTTTGTAAGACATTTAAGTACATAACCGACAAAGATAAGCATAAAAACGGTAACAAAGTTGGTAAGAATCAAATTACATTTAAATAAAGAATCAAAAGTGAAATCTTCTATAAATCAGAAAAGGAGTAGACGTATATTGCAAATATGTAGGTTTAAACCATATAAAGAAATTTTGAAGTTCATGTAGAGAGGTACATGTAAAAGTAAAAACAATTCTCATAAAAAAAAATTTAAAATTTGATTGTGGATAAAATTAGGCAAAGGACGCTTCAATCAACTTCTTTAGAAAGATCCAAACAAAATCTCAGAAGAACGCCATAAGGTATGGTATAGCAAAATGAATTTGAAGCTTATCAAGGAATTACGTTTTCCATGTATAGAAACACAAAATTAAAAGCCGTGATTTCAAGAATCTACAAGATAACTAATGAAAATAACTAATGAATATGGTTAGAGTAGAATACACAAAATGTAAAATATGAAACTAAAGAGTCAAATAATCTTAAGAAAGAATCTAATTTAGAAAATTTTGATAGAAAGAATAAAAGAAAAAATAATATATTGATCGAAACAAGTTCCGACTGCAATAGAATACAAAGTCCAGAAATAAAGACAGCTCAGGTCAATGACTATTTTTTTATTTTTTTAAAAATTTTGAGATCATTCTTTATACCGAAACAAATTCAAGCTTGAATCAAAGGGTATAAAATTCATAAAGAGAAATAAGTGGTGCGTTGCAAACAGACAGATTTCCGCTAAATAAGGAAGCTTTTCAAAACTTCATTTAAAATAGCGCATGCTAACTTTAAAATAATTTTGTCAAATGAAAGTCAACTAAAAAGAGGCAAAAATCTTTCTTTTGGAGAATACTTAAATACATAATCAAATAAAGATATTTGTAAAAACTGTAATAAAGTAGTTAGAAAATCAAATTGTATTTAAAGTAAATATATCTCCATAAATCAGTGAATAAACAAGCGAGATATTAAAAACATTTAGTTTTAAACTCTATAAGGAACTTTCAAGGTTATATAGAGAAGCATATATATATATCAAATCAAAAGCGGTTTTGTTAAGATTTGAAGTGTGGCTGTAATTATCGTCAAATAAGAGGAAAACTAAATCACAATTTGTTTATAAAGGACTCGGAATAAAAACTTAAAAAGGTATACTGCATCAAAACAAATTCAAATGTATATGAAAGAATACATGACTCAAGAGGAAGTGCCTGAATAAAGAAGGTAAATAGACTAAGAATTTTAAGCAGACATATGTAGTTAGAATCAAACAAGAGCGCATGTGAACAGGAGGGCAGGGTTGGAAAATAATCCGATCACTTTTCAAAAAAAGAATCGCAAAGAAAATCCTTAGAGCATACCACAGGAACAAGATACATGATATTCGCAGAGTTCAAGATTCCTAACCGAATAGCCTCAAAAATTAACTCCTCACGTTCCCAAAACCCGCGATTCGCATTTTCTATAACTCGCATAATGTCTATGATAACCCATTGGTGCTTCCACAAACATAATTCACTAGTGTTAAGCCGGCCAAACTTAATACCAGAAATTATGCAATGCAAGACTAATGGCATTAATCAATAGACTGTCATGTGCATAAAGCTCTATTCTCGTTATCCAAACAAAACCTATTACATAACTGACTCTCAGAGTATACAATGAAGTATAATCGGTCCATTCTTCAGGCTCTACAGGAAAGACCGCTCTGATACCATAATGTAACACCCTCACTATCAGAAGTCACGCTTCCGGCTGCGCTACTCTGATAGATGGGAGTATTACGACTACTTTACATACTAAATACTAAAATAGAAGCCTGTGACTCGACACTGTATCGCTGATTTCCTTGAAAACCGGAAATAAACACTTTATCTTAAGAAAAATACAAACAGGCATAGATTCATATACAAGACTTTTTACATAATAACTCATAATATAATATACATATAAAACATACAATTCCTATCCCTCTTACAAACTTGTAATAACAAAGACGAGGGAAGAAAATAATCTAATTAATACAACATATCAACTAAACGCAGTATAACTCTTCTTAATGCTTCTTCATCCGGTTCCTGAAAAGGTAAAGCTGTAAGGGGATGAGAACCTAACCACACGGTCTCACCACGGAGTTTCAAAGTTGTCATAAGAAGATATTCAATAAGAAAACTGTTTTCAAGCTCGGTGATTATCTTTGCCTTATGAATCCTTTAAAACCAATAGGAAATCATTCAAAACCCTTTTCAAAGAAACAATGTTTAATCTTTCAGAAATCCGAAATCTTTCCTTTCTTATAAGAAAAATCTCAATCAGAAATCAACCACGCAATCAAACAACACAATCATCAATTCAGCA
>NC_029788.2:119589888-119596490 GCF_000816755.2 Arachis ipaensis
GGCTCATCTGTCGGTTATCCAGCCAACCCGACAAGTCTGAATTGTACTTAGACTGTCCCCCGACGTGCATCCCCAAGAGTCTATGCATAGCTTTTTCTCAAATAATCAATATTACTCAATGGGGGTAACATTCCCGGAAATTTATATAGTGCCCGGTCACACACTTACATCGTAGGGTCAACAGAGTATCGAGTTTTCAACCTGGTACACGTGGTGGCAAGCCACGGCACTTAATCCAGGGAACCTCGTATCTCAGATATTTCAAATTCATAAGCCATATAAATAATTCGAAGATCATATCTCAACATTCTTAACATCATAATCATTCATCAATCCAAATCTCATTTCCAACTTCATTAAAAAACCATATTTCAAGGAAAATCCTCATCAATCCTCATCATCCTTCTTTCCATCCCATTCATTAACAGTCCTAATTCAAAACATAATTCTTTCTTTGATAAATAAATCAATCTTCAAACATAGAACGTTTAAAAACAAATCTTTTTAATTAATTGCCTCAAATAAAACTTCCAATTTTATAAAATTTCGGCAGCATTTCCTTTAAAACTCGGACACTGCCACCCTTTTCGGGTCCCATCCAAACATTTCTCAAATCCTTTCTCAACCATTTCCAAATCTCAATCACTTTCCAAAATTTAACCAATTCCAATATCAAAGTATTCTCAAATCAGCCCAATTCCAACAATAAAACTCTTTTTAATGTCAAACCAGCTCAAGTATTAAATTATTTATAAATTAGACCGACTCAAAATCAAACCGGTTTAACTTCAAACCAAGAAAAAACCACTTTTCATAATAATCAAGTAAATAACTTTTCAAACCCATTTCTTATCAACAACCGTACTTCACTCAAGCAATCAAGCATCCAATAATCCAGTCCAACAATCCATTACATCCACAAGACAAATATAATCACAAAAGTAAATCTCTTTGCATCAATATCTATTTATCACAACTCTGTAATATAAAATAGATTTTAAGAAAACCCCTACCTCGACTCGTCGAAACCATAACTCAAAACGCGTCAACGAAACCGTTTCTCTTAACCCGAAACCGATAGCAACCGCAAACTCAGCCCCCTGATCACTTTCGCAGCACTCACAGCAACTTAAAAGCGACGTGCAACGCTCAAAACACGACCCTACGTTACCAGAACCTCGGAGTTTATGACCAAACATAACAGATTATTAACATGGGTTCCCGAGACATAAGTACTTACCGAACTAAGAAAATGAAACAGCGGCGGTCGCTGGACCGGTTTGGCGGCAGCTCCGGCAGCCACCTCGAACGGCAGCGGCGACCAGAACTCCGGCAACGGCGACTGAAACAAACATACAACGATGATTAAGCTCCCGGAAATTAAAGGAAACAAAAGCCAACTTAAAACCTTACCGGCGACAGATCTCAGTGGCAGCAGAGGTATTCTCCGGCGGCAGAAGCGACGGTAACAAGCTCCTCTCCCGCGGGCTCCTTCTCTCTCCTGCGTTTGGCTCGGCGGTGACGGAGGTCTCTTCTCCTTCTTCTGCCCGCGACCAGCCTCGACGGTGACGGACCCAGAGGCGGCGATGATCACATGCGCAGCAGCAGCAACCCGTGATAATGACGATGGCGGCGACTCTGCACGGTGACGACGGAAACTGGAAGCACAAGGTGCGACGGCGAAGGCTTCTCCTTCCTCGCACGTCTTCCCACTGTTCACCAAGCTCCATTAATGGCGACGATGAAAATACTTCCAACGGCGGCGTGCGGTTTTGACAGTGACAGAAGCGTGAACGGCGGCGGAGCAGCGACGCGGCGCGGCGGTGATGGCTGCATGTGGTGGCGCGGTCTCCTATAACCTATTTTTTATTTTTTTTAAGTAATTACTAACATTTTATTTTTTTAATTATTTTCTTGTCTTATTTATCATTCATACTTTCCATCAAATATATTAATAAACAAATAAACTAAATTAACTACCTCAATTATACTTGGACTATATTTAACAATTTAATATAATCTTTTCAATTTGGGATTAACTACTAACCATAGAAAATAGAAAATTTAGAGTAATTTAGTATTATAAACATTAATTATGTATTGTGAAATAACCTAAAATCATAATGTAATTTATTTTTAAAGAAATAATCAAGCATTATTGTTAATTATGAAATAACCTAAAATTATAATGCATTTTATTTTAAAGAAATAATCAAACCATTAACATCAATAAATAGAAACTATTGTCAAAATATTGACTGAATTTAATGGATAAATTAAAAAATATATATACGATAATATCCTAATATTTTAGCATTAGGTAAATCATACTATAATTTTATATATCACATTATAACTTTAAGTCAACTTCTTAAACACATGAAATACACATGATAAAAGAGAATATTACAAAACAAAATTATAGTAAGATTATTTAAAAACACTGTAAAAAAGGCACATCTCTTTTGTTAATCAAAAGCTAGAAGGAAAAAAATATACGCTTAATAATGAGCAACTAAAATAGACAAAAATCTTTAAAAAATATAAAAAAAATGAAATGTATAAATAGTGATAAAAGAAATAAAAATTAAATAAATTACAAAATTGTACCCTAAACACAAGAGAAAGAAAGAGAGAAAGAGAGAAAAGAGAACGAATGAGTAAAAAACACATTATGATCTCATATAAATAGATGACATTAAAAAAAATAAACTAATTAAATTAATTCATGTATTTTGTTATCATATTTATTATTTACTAAAATAATTTGATATTTACTCGTTCCAATCAAATCAAATCAAATAATTAATATAATTAACTAAATTAATGAATTGATATAATTAATAAAAATTAATTAATTTATATAAATTATAATAAATTATAAGATTTGAATGTCTAATCAATTTAATTAATTATAATTGATTTGCTTTACAAAATTAAAAGAAATAAATCGGAAAACACTCTCAGAAGCATGTCACGTCAATTCCATCATTAAGTGCATAAATCCGATTTTTATATAATAGAATAGATAAAATAGATTGTCATGCTATTTGTTATATGTAAAATTTTTTGCTTTGATATAACTTAAATAATTGTTTTAAAGATTATTTTTGAGAGAAAAAAATATTTGTTTTATCTCAGAATTTAACAAAAAATTTAGTTTTTTATCTTCATTATAACACCCTACTACACTGAGCTTTACGCTTAAGTCGTTAAAACAGAGGTGCTGTGGTATTATGACCTCTAAAATAAAATATGTACATGTAATAGTAGAAAGATTATAATACACTAGGAGCCTTGAAGGATAGAGGAAATAAAAATCGCGAAATAAAAGCGCAACGCTCAAAAAACGAGTTAACCTGCGCGTCAGGAAAACCATAACTATCGAACATAAGATAACAAAAGTAGGAGTAGAGCGCCAAAAATACAAAATAACAAGCTCCTAACTCAGCCCGCGAAGCCAAGACTGGCCGAAAAATATTTACACATATATACATACATATCAAAAATCTAAATATACATAAACAAAATCCTGTCTCTCCATAAACCTCTAAGAGGATCAAAAGAATAAGTTATGCGGAGAGGAAGCTAAGTATATGTATACATCACTGTACAACAAAATAACCCAGTAACCACTTTGCTTCAGGTGACCAGACGCCTAACGAGATGCCTCTCGACCTGCATCTGAAAAATAACAACATAGTATGAAATGAGAAGCGAAAGTTCTCAGTATGGTAAAGGTGCCACACACATAATATATAAGGTCATGGGAATGCCAGAGGTAATCCTAGAACGCCGATACTCATATTATAGAACTTAAAGTATTAAACAAAAGCCATAAAAAGTGGTTTTCTAAGAGTATCTAAACTTAACTTAACTTAACCTTAAATCCAAGTTCCATACTACCATTCTTAATTTAAGCTATTTTTGGAAAGGGTATTTTTTAAAATATACAAAATGTGAATATTTTAAAAAATACTATAAAATTCAATAATTGAGGTGGTGGTGGATTCTGTTTGTTTGATGTTATTCGGTTGTGTTATTCTGTTTGTTTGGTGTTATTCTATTTTTATAGTGTTTTACAAAATGTGAATATTTTAATTTTGGAATTTTATATTACGATTTTATTTATTTTAATTTTCAAGTTTTTGTGTTTGACAAGAAAATATGTGATTGAATATTTTCTATTCTGTATTGAATATTTTTTATTCTGTCTCTTTTGTTGATATTATGATCTTTCTGTTCTAATATTGCTCATAGTTGTTTTATTCTGCTATGTTTATACATATACTACTATTGAGAATTTACTATTAAGTAATAACTAATTATATTTAATTGCTTATGTTGTTGTTTGTCGACATATGTTCTTCCAGTATCATAGTTTCTAAATCTGTTTGGCCATGTCTATAAAAAATAATAATAAATAATATTATGTTCATTGATATCATTATATAAATAAGGTTCATCATTAGTTTCTCTCTAAAAAAAGTAGTCAAGGTGTTCTTTTCTGAATAAATTTAGAAATTATACTTTCTGAGGAATAAATGTCTCTATTTTATATCATTGTTGGTTCTAACTTTTTTTTCTCTTCCTCCTTTCAGAAAGTTATTACAGAATCTTTTGAGCCATCACTCTTCTTCTCGCACTATATCCTTGTTCCTTCTGATGTAATTTTTCTCCTCTTCTGAAATATAATGTTTTAATTGTGCTATTTTAATCTCTTTTAGCTGATAATTCTGTTTGTTTTTAGCTAAATTCTAAGAAGCAGGAGCAGAGGATGCTACATCATCTGGTGATAGAAAAGTAGCGAAGGGTGGTCAAGCGAAGAAGAAGTCAAAGAAACGTCATGGGTGAGTACACTCCCAACTGTGATATTAGAATACTTATGTGGTATAATTTTTATTATGATTGGAAGTTGATATCCCTTAATCTTAAATTGAATGAAATCTATTGTTAATTATGTATTTGTGTCAGTAATGCTATTTTACATAGAAATTATAGACTAATATCTTTGACATTAGAAATTTGATACATGAATAATGGTTTAATTTTCTAAAAATGAATGGTTAATCTAAAGAATAGGAATAGAGAAGCTTTGATTACTCTAAGAAATCACATTAAGTACAACGTAATTTCTATGAAAGGTATATATAACACAGTACATTTATAAACTTGGTTATTCCTATTTCTTCAATTCTTATAATATCATACATTATTCTGCAACAATATTGCATTGTAAATTCATATTGATAGTGATACTATTATACTAAAACTGAAATCAAATTATAACCTATATAATCCTTCATTATGTAGCTTGTAAAATTATGATTTTTTTCACACTTTTTCTAATCTTACTCTAATATTTAATTATTGTATATCTTTCTTAACTATAATATTATTTTACTCATGGCTCTCAGTTGTTCATTATTTGTCACTAACAAAATCTAATTTCTCTAATTAATTACCATATAGAGAATTCGCAAATTTGTCTGATATTTAAATAAAAGTTATTAACTAAATATCGGATTTCTCATATATGTATTCATTTATGAATTTTTAATGTCATCATTGCAAGGGTCACATGCGGTTTTTCCCTTCCATATGCACGAGGTACAATGGTAATGAAAATGATGTATGTATCTTCAGGATGGAAAGACATAATGAACCAATGTGTTATGTTGCATTTATCTATGCAGATTTTTAGTGTAATTTCTTTTTTTTTTCCTACCAAGTATAGGAATAGTACATTCAGTAAGGGATGAAAAGCAATTAGTGTGTTTTCATTTTATAATACCCAAATCTATAAGATTTTATGGTGACACATGACATTGTTCATATAATTCTGTTAAAATTTTGATTAGTATTTTCATGAATGCAAATTTGATTTAAAATAGGAGCATTCATATATTATTATGACAAAACATTCTTTTTTTAATTTAGTTTTTCTGAAAAATAATCATAAATTATTGTATCATTAAGTTCAAATTATTTATTTTTGTGCATCCCACGGGCTCATTCTTTAGTTAAATATGAAATAATAAAAATGAGTAACAATTTGGTGCCAGGTATAGTATTGAGCAAGATTATACTGTTCCACAAAGACCTTAACTGGTGGCTTCCTTAGACCACAGGTAATCCAACTTTCTTTTTTTTTCTTTTTTTTTTTAATTTTTTTAATCTCCTTTTTTTATGAACTTTTTTAACCCTTTCTTTTATTTTCCTTTCTCTTTGAGTTTGTCTCAATTTAAATTAGGGTTGCATCTATTACTGCATTTTATGTTGCCTCAAATTGCTAACTCTTAGTATTTTGTTTTGTCTTTTATCCAATTGTCCACTCACGGATTGAATTTTTCTTAATTTATTTCATTAATAGTAAATACCTATGACTATGATCAAAGATTACATCACCATTTACCTACTGCATATATATTTTAATTTAGGAAAAGTATCGGTAACTAAGTGTGTAATCAGTCAAGAATTAAACAATTCAATTTATTATAATTATTAATAATTAATTATAAATTTTTAAATTAAAAATTTAAATAATTAAAAACTGATTAAGTAAACCTAATTAAAAATTATAAAAAACTTCTTTTTCCACA
>NC_029788.2:119596895-119601044 GCF_000816755.2 Arachis ipaensis
TGATACAAAAATTTCGAAAATACATTAAAAAACATCTATTTAATATGAAAAAAAAAATATCATAATGCTTAACAAAAGAAATATCTATATATATTAATTTATCTTTGTTAAGACGGGTTTCGAGATCCAGTTTATTAGAGAGTTGGTAGAAATTAGTTGGATTCTAATTAGTTCTCTAGCAGAACTCTTTAATTTATTAGTGTTTATCAACCTTTTTTTTATTTTTTACACAATATCGAGTACAATAAAAAAGCATTTATAATATTTAATTATTTAAAAGCATACTTGGATAAACAATTTTGTAATTAATTCTTGATTCGATTTTTTTAACTACTGTATAAATAATCAAAGTGTTTGATACTATGAACTAGAAGAAATCAATAAAAAATTGTTTGGTAGGAATCTCAATTCTAAAACCACACAGAAAAGTCTAGGGGCCAGCAGATTTGTTAAAATTTAGCCAGTACTTAGCTAGCAAAATAAAAATGAATGATTCTCCACCATTAGATGAAATCTCACACCATTAAGTACACTATTGATGGCTAATTGATGGCTACAACTCACAAAATCTGCTGGCCCCTAGCACTCCTCTAATTATAATATAGGAAGCTTTTCACCTATTTCAGTGTATTCTTTGGAATATGACTATTTTATTGTTTGTAACCAAGCAGATTTAGTATAAAAAAAATACAAATAGTCTAGATTTAAGAAAAAAAAATTTGTGGAAATTCACAAAGAAAGTGTAGTGTGGATATGCAACTGTTACATTTTTTGGACCATTTTTTTTCAAAGATAGTAGGTTATATTTTATAAATTATTGAAAAATGAAATACAAAGATGTCCAAAAGCAGGACAACATAATAAAAGGTAGGAATTTTCCAAAAACACTACACTGAAGATATTCATCTAACGGTGTGTGGTCGAAAAACAAAGAAAAATCTTAAAGAAGAAAGAATGATAAATCAAATTGAATGCAACTAAGAGCTTGCCTCATGAAGATGACGACCTAAACTGGGAGTTCTTTGAATTTCACAGAGCAACTTGACAGAGCTTGCTAGAATGGCAGACGGCATTGAAGTAGAACCTTCAAAAATCAACTGGTTGCGAGCTTTTCTGCAGTTCCAGCAAATGATGGCAAGCAATTGAGGATTATGATCAGCATTCTTCAATGGGTTAAGCATCTCTGTTGATGCAGTCCACCATATCCAAAAGTCGTTAGGATTCTGAGGGGGAAAACAATCACGAAGATAACTCTGAGAACATACATCTTTAATTCTAGAGCAATCGATCAAACAATGAGTCACTGTTTCGGTTGCTTCATGACAGCAGGGGCATATTGGTGATATAGATGGGATGCGGTGATGAATCTGAGCAAGCACTGGAAGCCAGCCATGGAGAGCTTTCCAGATAAATAGCTTAATTTTGTGAGGCAAGTTCAACTTCCATAGATCAATCTACGGCTTTTTCTGCTGCATATAATTAGGGCAAAGCTCCAGAGGCGGATGGTAAAATAAATAGCCAATTCTATAACTTGAAGCTGTATCATATTGCTTGAATTTGTTCAAATCTCATTGCAATTTGTCCCTACTCTACTGAATTTTAACTGACAAAATCCTGTTTGCAACGTCTTGGTAAAATAATTCTTGAATGAGATTCTGATTCCAATTCCTATCTTCAGTAATTAGATCTTTAACTCTTGGAACCAACTCAGAAATAGCATGTCTCTTTGGCATGTCAGAAATCATTAAAGGATACGGAGGAGGCAGCCAAGGATCCTCAAAAGTTCGGATATTCTCTCTAGTACCCACAGCCCAATTAAGACCTTTTTCAACAATCTTTCGGCCTTCCAGTATGCTCCTCCATCCCCAAGAAGGTAAGACTCCATTTTCTGCTGTTATAGCATTACCATTGCTAAAGTATTTACCTCTTAAGATTTTGGATAATAAAGAAGTAGGCTGTATTACGAGTCGCCAAAACTGTTTGCCTAAAAGCGCCAGATTTTGGATTCTGAGATCTTTAAATCCAAGGTCTCCTTCTTTTCGTGAGTGAGTCATAGTGTCCCAGCTAATCCAAGTCATCCGCCTTTCAGAACCTTTTTGTCCCCACTAAAACTGAGAAAGTAGAGAGTGAATTTCCGAAATTAAACCATCAGACAACTTGAAGCAAGACAATGTATAAATAAGAATAGCTTCTCCCACTACTTTAAGCAATACGTGTCTACCACCTGACGATAGAAGATTGCGCTTCCACCCTTAGATTCTTTTCCGAACCTTTTCTTTGATCATACTAAAATAAGCCCTTTTTGATTTAGAGACTGTAGAAGGCAAACCAAGGTATTTATTCTGAGCCCTAATATGATTAATATTCATAGAGTTAGCCAGTAGTGTACGAGTAGTGGAGGGAGTGTTGTGGCTAAAGAATACAGCAGATTTATTAAGATTTACCCTCTGGCCACTGATGCTTTCATAAGAATTCAATAAATGCAAGGATATTTGAACATGCTTCAGGATTAGCCTTACAGAATAAGATGGAATCATCAGCAAAGAGGAGGTGGTTGACCTTGGGACATCGCCTATATATCTGAAGACCCTGAATTAGTCTGTTTTGTTCTGCCTTGTGTAGCAAGAAGGAGAAACCTTCTGCACAGAAAAGAAAAAGATAGGGAGATAGATGATCTCCTTGTTGAATACCTCTATTTGGTTTGAAAAAACTATAAGGTTGTCCTTCCATAATAATAGAATAAGAAACAGTTTTCACTAATTCTCGAATCCACATGATCCACTGGGAGTCAAAACCAATCTTCTCCAATATAAACCAAAGAAAGTGCCATTCCACCCTATCATATGCCTTACTCATATCTAATTTTAGCGCCATTTCATTTTCGAGTCCCCCTTTTTTTGTTCTTCAAGTAATGCATACACTCATGAGCAATTAAGATATTATCATAGATTAATCTGCCTTTAATAAAAGCACTCTGTGTAGGGCTAATTAATCTATTCATCATACCCTGAAGTCTATGTACAAATACTTTGGAGATAATTTTGTAAAAGACTGAAGATAGGCTTATTGGTCTTACCTGAGTCATATCTTTAGCATCAGAAATCTTGGAAATAAGACAGATCTGAGTGTGGTTAAAACCCTTCAAAATTCTGCCCCCTGAAAAGAAGCTCTTAACTACTCGAAATACATCACCACTAAGTATATTTCAGAAGCTTTGAAAAAATTTTGCTGTCATACCATCGTCTCCTGGAGCACTTTGAGGATGAATGCTAAATGTTACACGTTTCACTTCCTCCATAGTCACTGGTCTTTGAAGCCTACGGTTCATGTGAGCTGTAACCTTAGGTTCAAAATCAGTAAATAGAGGTTCAGGGTTCTCATGACAAGTGGAGGAAAAGATGTCCTTGAAATAAGATTCAGCCACAGAACCAATACCAACATTTGAAGTAGCCATTTCACCATCACTGCCAGTTAGTTGCCAAATTCTATTTTTTTGGGTTCGATTTCTAAATTTCTGATGGAAGAAAGTTGTATTCTGATCACCGAATTTGAGCCATTTGACTCTAAACTTATCTTTCCAATAAGAATCCTCATTTTGCAATGCTTTTTCAAGTTTGTCCTCTATTTCTGAAATAATGTCGCCTCCATGAATTCTTGCTAAATGAAGTTCCTCTAATTCAGACTGTAGTAAATCAATCTCCACCTTCAAATTAGATCTGTGTTCTTGCTGCCATCTGACAATCTTATGCCGACAAGACTTTATTTTTTGAGCTAGGATATACATGGCTGAACCATCAATCTATTCGTGCCAAACCTCTCTAACAATCTGCCTTATTTCATCATTGGAACACCATCTTTCTTGGAATTTGAATCGACGTTTAGATCTCTCAGTTCTCGGATTAGAGTCTAAGAGAAGAGGGGAGTGATCCAAGCCTGATTCTGACAATCTAAGAACCATTGCATTGGGATAGAGTTGCTGCCAATCAACTCCTATTAGGAATCGGTCCAGTCTTTCCTGTATCAACTCATCACCCCTCCGTCTATTCGACCAAGTGAATGGTCTTCCGACCATACCAATATCAATAAGAGAATTGTCATCAATAAAATTGTTAAAGGTTTCGATAGAAGAAGGAGATTTAGCACCCCCAC
>NC_029788.2:119601444-119605309 GCF_000816755.2 Arachis ipaensis
CCTTATTTCATCATTGGAACACCATCTTTCTTAGAATTTGAATCGTCGTTTAGATCTCTCAGTTCTCAGGTTAAAGTCTAAGAGAAGAAGAGAATGATCCAACCCTGATTCTGAGGGTCTAAAAATCGATGCATTGGGATAGAGTTGTTGCCAATCAACTCCTACCAGAAATCGATCTAGTCTCTCATGTGTTAACTCATCACCACTTTGTCTATTCGACCAAGTAAATGGTCTTCCGGTCATACCAATATCAATCAGAGAATTATCATCAATAAAACTATTAAATGTTTCAATAGAAGAAGGAGATTTAGCACCCCTACCTGCTTTCTCCAATTGATTAGAAATGGTATTAAAATCACCCATTAACACAACCTTACCATCAAACTGTTGGGTGACTGAAGTTAATTCAGCAAACTGAGCCATTCTATGTTGATCATTTGAACTGAGATAAACACCTAGAACACCATAGGGATCATTAGAACCAGCTGTCAGAACTGATACCGTAATGAAGAATCTACCATGCTGTAAAATTTGAACAGTACAACCATCCCTCCATGTCATTGCCAAATCCCCTGATAATCCATCCGGATCCACAATAAACATTCCTTGAAACCACAAGATCTTAGTTTTCCTTCAACTTGTCGAGATTAATTTTTTGTTTCACAGATAAAACCAACCTCGGGGGAGTAGGATTTGCAAATCCCTTTAAGATTGTGGATTGTCAGGGGTCTCTCCAAACCCCGACAATTTCACGAGAGTAGTTTCATATTTCTTTGGCTGCCACTTGAAGGCTGGCACCCTCCACCGTCATAGCATCAGAGACAATATCATTGAGACAAATTTTCTTTGAAATATCTTCAGTACCATTACCTCCACTCCTCCGTTTGAAACCTATCACAGACTTTCTGGCAAGTTGTTTCAGGTTTGGCTTTTTGTTCTCCTTTTAAAGCTTGGATATGATGTTGTTATTGTGTTGGACATTATTCATGGGATAGGATATCTCCAATAAAGCATTAGAAGAAGAATTAGTATCAGTAGCCATACCTGTGTTTTCTGATTCACCCTCATTTTCTGCTCTAGAACCTGAATTGGCAGCAATTTTTTCATTATTCTATTTTTTCTGATCATCTTGCACACTCATTTTTGAGAAACTATCAAAAAGTCAAGCAGGTGGAGATTTTTTCTTCGGTTGAGCTGGAATAGAACCATCCTGAGGTATCTATCTTTCTTGATATTGTTTTGGGTAGAATCATCAATAAAACATTGGCATTTCTTAGATTCATGCCCCAATTTTGCACAATAAGTACAGAACACACCTATACGTTCATAGTGTACTCCAATTTCCAACATTTTCAGATTATGATCAAGCAATTTCAGTGTATCCTTCACTCTTTTATCACCGTTTAGTTCCATTTTAGCCTTCATTATGCGTGTATCTTTGCCTCTAACTTCAAATAGAGCAACATCTTCAATTTGACCAAGTCTCCCACCCAATTTTCGGCTAACCTCAAGAGTTTTGTATTGTTCAGGCAATCCCCAAAATTGTGTCCATACAGGAAAAGAAGAGATGTGATTATCCTCCATGTTTATTGACTGCTTCCATCTGCGAACATGAATAACAAAACTCTTGAATAACCAAGGTGAACCCCTCTCAATTTGAGTCACATCAGGGTCATTCTCAAAGAAAAATTGAAACTGGTTCCTAGATTTTTCGACTACTCTGAATTCTTCTGGTTTATTCCATATTGCATAAAGAGCTCCTTCCATGGTACCTACGGAAAAGATCTGATCTGAGAAAATTCTTCCGGACAGGCTCCGTGTACAAGCTTGAATTCCTTCAGAAACATCTTCATAAGCTAAAACGATCAAGTCATCCTCCTGATCTCTATCAATTATATGAGGGTTCTGAGTCTCTGATTTGTTACTCATGGTGTAGAGAAAAACAGAATTGGTATTTAATAATTTCAGAGAGAAATAAGATATATGGAATGAGTGAATTAGAAAACAGAATGAATTAAAAGAGGAATGAATTGGGAGCAAGGTTCAGAAAACCGGACCGGTCATCAAACCGCTCTAGCTACTGGTTCACTGGTTTACTGGTCCAACCGGTTTAACCGATGGTTCAACCGGAAAAACCGTTTTAAAATAAAATAATAAATAAATTATAAATAAACATCTTAAAATATAATTATAGTATAATATAAATATTAAAATAATTTTCAAATTTAAAAAACTACCTTAAATGTCATCAATCAAATTCATATACTCTTATTAATATACAAACTCAAGTTAAATAGTATAAAGAAATATCAAATATTAAATGTCAATATAAAGATTTATCAATCAGAGAAGTGGTTAATGGAAATACAAAACAATCAGAGAAGTGGTTAATGGAAATACAAAATAATCAAAATAATGCATGCTTTTTTTCTCAAGGTGTGATAGAATCTTATGGCATAGGAGAGGCCTTGACCAATTATCTTACGTTCGTGGGGGGAGTCAAGATTCTTTGATCAAGTGATCATAGACCTATGTATAGCATATTCTCAGCAGAAGTTGATCAAAGAAGCTCTAGTGGCCAAAACATTTCAGCAAAACCAGCATTCAACATTCCAAAACCAGCAAAACCAGCAACTATAAATGACCATAAGTCTCTTTATCCAAGTCAAAATAAACAACTATATTTGAACTCAACAATCAGCCTTCAGCACCAAACATTACAAAACATTAACCAATAATCACACTAAACCTCCAACCAGCAATTACAAAACAGCAACTACAAAATAGCAACAAACATTGTACATTATAAAACATTCCAAATCAGTGATGACACTAAACCTGCACCCAACAACCAGCAATTACAAAACAGCAACAAACATACAAAAGATTACAAAACATTACAAGAAAATTTGAACAAAAATTTCAGAAATTTCAGGAGCTGTGTTTTGTTTAAACTTTGAAGCAATGAAGTGCTGCTACAACTTGAATATTTGACTAAATGGATTTAATTCAATTAAAATTTCAGGAACAAAAAATAAGAATCTTCTTATAAAATTGATTTTCATTATTGGCCATAGCGGAAACAACACTCTTCCCATCATCCTTCATTTCGTTATTATTCCGATAATGTGAAGATTACAATCAAATTAGCTCAAATTTCTTTAATAAAATGAAAATATGAGAAACATGTCGACGAAAATGAGCTGCAACCGAATAATCGAATCAAATATAATTATTATCACAAATATAGGGTATGATAAAGGATGAACTAATATTCAAATAGTCACCATCACGATTCGCGATTATGGGTCCCTTGTAATAAGCTTTTGATATCCATTTAGAATTTCCATCAAAGTACTACAACTTTGAATCTACGATAAATGCTTAAAAGCAATCACAACTTCACAAGCTGAATAACAAAAGACCAATACACAAATTTAAAAAAAATGAAAAGCTGATTGAAACAGGGGAAAAAGAAATCCAAGGGTCACTTTCGCTCTCATTCAAGGCTGTGTTGGAATGGAAACAAGCAAGTTAGGGGTTTTTTGGGTTTGACAGCTCAAAATAAAAAACAAATTCACTAACCTTCCACTGACAGCAGGACGACAACGGCGACACGACGGCGCAGCAGCTGGAAGCCTTGAACAGCGAAGTTACCGACGAAGACAGGACGACGTGCCGAGCTAGAAAGCCTAGAAGAGAAGGTATGGCCGTATGGATTTGGGACAGGGAAAGGAGAAGGCCGTGGAGATGCCGACAACCACGGACGGCGGCGGCAGTTCCATTGACGAAGCTGGATTTTAGGTTTGGCCGTCTGGGGACCTTAGGGCTTGAGTGTGTGGGTGTTTGGTGTGTGTGGGGGGTG
>NC_029788.2:119605357-119606401 GCF_000816755.2 Arachis ipaensis
ATGAAAATGACGTTGTTTCTTAAGAACCGGTCGGTTTCCGATCCGGTCCAACCGCCCGGTTACCGGCCGGTTCAATGGTTTTTCAGCAGTTTTAAAAATGACGGTTTTAGGAGGAGGACCGGACCGTTTTTCACGTCGGTTCCCGGTTGAACCGGTCTGACCGGCCGGTCCGGTCCGGTTTTCAGAACATTGATTGGGAGAGAAAACGAAAATTAGGGAACTAAGTGTAAAAGAAATTAAAAGAAGAAAGTAGGAGAAAATGGAAAAGACTTTAACGAAGAAAAGACAAAGAAAGGTGTAACCATGGAGGCGGCGCAGTGAAACCCTAGCAGAGCATGAACGAACGAACTCATGGGGCGCTAGATGAGGAGTACGCACTCCCGCATATTTTTTTGGACAGTTTATTTGACTTGAAAAGGTCTTTTTTTTCTAAAGTAGCTTCAAGCTAGTTTGAGTAGATATATATTAAAATTGTATCATTGGGTGAGTTAAGCTGATGATTTTGTTGTAAGATTTCTATTCTTTTATAAAAAATGAGCTTACATATTTGCTTAATAAAAAAATTGCTTAATAAAAAAATGAGTTAAATAGGACGATTTTAATATTAATATAAACTAAATTTAATTGCTCAAGTAAGTACCACCGTAATAATATTAGTAAGAAAAGTAAACGAAACGAAAATGATCTTAATATTAGTAAATTAAAAATAGACGAAGAAAATATTGAATGAAACAAATATGTCAACTTCACTATTAAGATGTATGTGCAATATTTTTTACTTATATTATGTGTTAGTTTTTTAAGATAACAATATTTAGTTTCACCTTTAATATATTATAAATAAGTAGATAAACAAAAGTAAAGAAACAAAATTTAAAAAGAATGAGAAAAAAAATCATTTTTAATTATAGAGATCTATTTAACATTTATCACCAGCTTTTTTTTTCTTTTATTTCTCTTTGTTTTTCTTATTTAAAATAATATAATAAAAAACAAATCTCAATAATATATTATAAAAATATTTTTAAAGCGATATATTTATGT
>NC_029788.2:119607951-119608682 GCF_000816755.2 Arachis ipaensis
TTCATCTATACTTATTAAAAAAAATAATATTAATATTAAATACATTGAATAACCTAAAGAAAAGAAAGTAAAATAATGTTATATATCTAAGTCTTTTTATTAACTAAGTATAACTAAATTAGTTTAATATAACAAAAATTAGTTATAGCTAGTATTATTTAATTATATGTTTCTTTTTTCAGGGATCACATAATGGTTGTTTCATTTGATCCCAAGCCTATTTAGGTGAGAAATGATCATTACAAATATCAATATTTTTTTTTTAAAATAATACCTTAAGATTTAAAAAACAGAGAACACCATTTTCAGCCCTACTAAAAAATTAAATCGATATTTTTCATGCTCCCATATCCATTTATCTAACAAAGATAAATGGATATGGGAGCATGAAAAATATCGGTTTAATTTTTCGGTAGGGTTAGAAATGGTGTTCTCTGTTTCTTAAATCTTAAGGTATTATTTTTTTAAAAAAAAAATATTGATATTTGTAATGATCATTTCTCACCTGGATAGGCTTCGGATCAAATGAAACAACCACTCTGTGATCCTCTGAAAAAAGAAACATATAATTAAATAATACTAGCTATAACTAATTTTTGTTATATTAAACTAATTTAGTTATACTTAGTTAATAAAAAGACTTAAATATATAACATTATTTTACTTTCTTTTCTTTAGGTTATTCAATGTATTTAATATTAATATTATTTTTTTTAATAAGTATAGATGAA
>NC_029788.2:119608860-119642013 GCF_000816755.2 Arachis ipaensis
TAATGAGTTCTTTAATTTTTTTATATAATAATATTTAAATATAACATGAATATATCGCTTTAAAAATATTTTTATAATATATTATTGAGATTTGTCTTTTATTATATTATTTTAAATAAGAAAAACAAAAAGAAATAAAAGAAAAAAAAGCTGGTGATAAATGTTAAATAGATCTCTATAATTAAAAATAATTTTTTTCTCATTCTTTTTTAAATTTTGTTTCTTTACTTTTGTTTATCTACTTATTTATAATATATTAAAGGTGAAACTAAATATTGTTACCTTGAAAAACTAACACATAATATAAGTAAAAAATATTGCACATACATCTTAATAATAAAGTTGACATATTTGTTTCATTCAATATTTTCTTCGGCCATCTTTAATTTACTAATATTAAGATCCTTTTCGTTTCATTTACTTTTCTTACTAATATTATTACAGTGATACTTACTTGAGCAATTAAATTTAGTTTATACTAATATTAAAATTGTCCTATTTATTGTTTTATTCATTTAAAGAAAATATATTTTTTTAACTCATTTTACATTCAATTAATTAAATTAAAAATATATTTTGTGACAATTCCAGTTAATATATCATATTTATTTTTTTTTTCCAATAAAACAAATTAATAACACTTATCTTACTTGTAGAATATCATTTTCTATTAAGCAATTTTTTTTATTAAACAAATATGTAAACTCATTTTTTATAAAAGAATAGAAATCTTACAACAAAATCATCAGCTTAACTCACCCAATGATACAATTTTAATATATATCTACTCAAACTAGTTTGAAGCTATTTTGGATAAAAAAGACATTTTCAAATTAAATAAATTGTCCAAAAAATATAACGGTTGCATATTCACCATACACTTTCTTTGTGAATGTCCACAAATTTTTTTTTTCTTAAATCTACACTATTTGTATTTTTTTTATACTAAATCTGATTGGTTACAAACAATAAAATAGTCATATTTCAAACAGTACACTGGAATAAGTGAAAAGCTTCCTTTATTATAATTATTCTTTTCTTTTCTTGTGTGGTTTTAAGAATTGAGATTCCTACCAAACAATTTTTTATTGATTTCTTTTTGTTCATAGTATCAAACACTTTGATTATTTATACAGTAGTTAAAAAAATCAAATCAAGAATTAATTACAAAATTGTTTATCCAAGTATGCTTTTAAATAATTAAATATTATAAATGCTTTTTTATTGTACTCGATATTGTGTAAAAAATAAAAAAAAAAGGCAATCTACCTAATTAAATAAACTGTGTGAATCGTTTACCTGAATACACAAAACAGAAATTTCTTACGTGCATGTGCAATTTCAATTTTATGTAAACCGTGGGAGCTAACCACGGTTTCTAGTTTCTACATAAACCGTTGGAGGCTTGACGAACGGATTTCTCGCGCGATCTAGAATTTTCACAAATAAATTTCCGTTGTAAGTATAGCTTCTAGACCGACAAGAATTCCTTTCGTACAAAAGTTTTGGTTGTCACAAGTAACAAAACCCAATAAAATTTATAACCGAAGTATTTAAACCTCGGGTCGTCTTCTCAAGGAATTGCAGGGAAGTATGACTTATTATTGGTTATAGAAAACAGTATAATTTTTGGGTTTTTAAAATAAGGAACAGGTAATTTAAATGACGAGAAAAAATAAATTAATAATCAATAAAATCTCTTGGTAAGGTATGAGAAATTGAAGTCCTATCCTAGTTATCCTTATCAGGTGTGATGAGAATTGGATTCTGCTCCCACTTTAGTTAACCCTTGCTAGACAAAGGAAAGTCAAGTGGACTAATTAATTTAATCCTCAAGTCCTAGTCAACTCCTATGGAAAGACTAGAGTTATTGGTATACAAATTAATCAGCAAAGAATTTCAATTTCAATCAACAGCTGAGTTTGATAACTCAAGTATTACTAATTAATCAACCAAAGCCAAAAGGGAAGAAAATCTACTCAAATGAAAATAATTTGGATAAATCGAAAACATCAATAACATAAATAGAATAAAATGATCTCATATCTGAAATACCTCAATTTATATTAATTAAGAAAATCCTAACATGAATGGTTCATAAATCAAATTGAAAAGATAAATAACAATTAAAGTAATAGAATAAATAAAAGTAGAAAATAAATTAAAGGAACATTGAACATGTGATTGAAGAATTAACCATAAACTGAAAGGAATCCTAATTCTAAAAATCTAAATCCTAAATCCTAAGAGAGAGGAGAGAGCCTCTCTCTTTAAAACTACATCTAATCCTAAAATTGTGAATATTAAAGCTTGATTTTTGAATAAATGGATTCCCCCACTTTATAGCCTCTAATCTCTGTTTTTTGGGCCAAAAACTAGATAAAAAATACGTACAAGTCGCTGCAATGTCACGCAGAAGCGTCGTCCACGCGTTTGCGCGGATTGCATTTTTGCTAGGTCACGCGTCCGCGTGTTCGCGTCGCCTAGCTTCAGGGCAGCTATGGCAAATTACATATCGTTGCGAAGCGCCAGACGTTAGCTTTCCAACGCAACTGAAACCGCGTCATTTGGATCTTTGTAGCTCAAGTTATAACCATTTGAGTGCGAAGAGGTCAGGGCTGACAGCTTTGCAGTTCCTTCAGCTTCTTGTATTCCTTCCACTTTTGCATGCTTCCTTTTCATCTTCTAAGCCATTCCTGCCCTGTAAACTCTGAAATCACTTAACACACATATCATGGCATCGAATGGTAATAAGAGAGGATTAAACATAGTGAAATTTAAGAGCACGAAGCATATTTTCAATTATAGCACAAAATCAAGAAGGAAATTATAAAACCATACATTTTGTATGGATAAGTGTATGAAAGATTGATAAAATCCACTCAATTGAGCACAAGATAAACCATAAAATAGTAGTTTATTAACCTCCCCACACTTAAACATTAGCATGTCCTCATGCTAAGCTCAAGAGAAGCTATAAGAGAGTGAAGAGGAATGGTATGATGTATGAAATGCAACCTATCTATATGAATACAACTACATGCAAAATGTTTCTTCCTACTTGGTGAAAAGTAAATAAATCTTTCAAGAACAAATATGAAATGGATTTCACTAATTCAAATCATAAAAATGAAGTACAAATAGACTTGTAGAAGAAAATAGCTCATGAAAGCCGGGAACAAAGAATTGAGTATCGAACCCTCACTGGAAGTGTATACATTCTAATCACTCATGTGTTTAAGGTTCGATTCTCTCAATTCTCTACTAACCTTGCTTTCTAAGGCTTGCTCTTCATCTAACAATCAACATAAATTCAATGCACAGATACACATATCAAGAGGTCTTTTAAGGGTTGTAATGGGGTTAGGGTCAAGGTAGGATTGTATTTGGTCAAGTGGACTAAAATCTGAATCCTTAATTAACTTAAACTTTCCACCTAAATTTAGACAATCCATGTAATTATAATACCACATCTAACTATCCATTAACCATGTTTACCACATATTCATGCATCCCGATTTGAGTACAGTACATATGCATTGCTTTCACCATTTATTTTGGGGCATTTTGTCCTCTTTTACTTAGTTGCTCTTTTTCTTTTATTTTTCTCTCTTTTTTTTTCAATGCATATGATTAAGGTATTGAATGCATGAACATATTCTCAACATTCTTTCACACTTTCAGAAAATTCTAACATACTCAATTCTCAAACCAAATGTTTCCAAACCCAATTTTTCCATACTTAATTCATGAGCACTCTCACTAGTCTAAGCTAACCAAGAATTCAAATTAAGGACATTATTGTTTTTCACTTAGAGTTAATGATGTGCTAAAGTAAAGAATAAAGGGATATAATAGGCTCAACATTGGTTTGCAAAAGATAATGAAAGGGTAAGGCCATATGGGTATGTAAGCTCAGTGAAACAAATGCCTCAATCATGTAAGTGCATGCATACATTAAACAATGGAAATATAGAATCAAGCAAGACAAAGATCACAATTTTAGAGAGAAAAACACACTAAAAATAAAATATTGGTTGATAAAATGCAACCAATTCAAACCGGCTCAAAATCTCACTGGTTTTGTGTGTTCGAGCTCAAAACCATGTTCCAAAATAATATTTCTTCAAACAAGTTCAATAAAATTTTTAATTCAAATTAGTGAAATGATATAAAAAGTTTCTTGAAAAAGAAAATATCACTTTAACCAAATGGTGGTAAAATATGCACAAAAAATCAAATAAATATGCAATCAAACATGCAAATGCAATAATGAACAAACAAATAAAGTAAAATGTTGGTGTTGGGAAGAAAATAACTAACCCATGGAGATCAGTATCGACTTTCCCACACTTAAAGATTGTACCGTCCTCGGTGCATTCAGAGATGTACAAGTGGACGGGTTGCTCCAACTGACACTTTTCTTCAAGAATTGTGCAGATGGACTTGTTTGTCTCCCCATTTAGAAGCTTTCCCTTTCCATTCTTTGGTGGCCAGCCTGAAAGAAGAAGAAAAATAAGAAAAAGTAACTCAGAAATAAAGATAAGAAAATAAATAAAGTCTGGGTGGGTTAATGCCAAATAATGAGGGTCTCGATTACATGGTAACTACAACATGCAAGTGAGAAAACAATAGAAGAAGCACATGACAAATCAAGAGTGCAAAAATTTGCAACAATGGGGAAGAGAGTGTGGGTAATGCAAGAAAATATAAATTCATGTCAATGCAAAAGGGGATACGTGTATCATAAAAGATTGGCATTGACAGATAAATAATATTACCCAATTAGAATAAAATAAGTCATGAAGCACCAGAGTAATGTAAAAAAAATATGCAACAGTTGAAAAAGGAAATTTAACACCAATGAAAAAATAATAAACTTAGAAGATAAAAATATGTATAAAATTAAAATGCAGTGAATGAAAGTATGCAAATGCAATAGGAAAAATAGAATGAAAGAGAATAATGATGAGAAGTTAAAGAGATGAAGAAGAAGTAAGTAAGAAAGAAAGAAGAAAGAAGAAAAGATAGAAAAAATTAGGATTAGAAAAGAAAAGATAAGATAATTAGCGATGATCTGGTTAAGTTGTGCGGCGCAGGCGACGTGGACGCGTGGGTCACGCGATCGCGTGGCCTGATTTGTGCTATTGGCGTGAGTGCAGCCGTGCGTTCGCGCAACTCTCTGTTTTAAATGCATTTTTCCAAAAATCTGGGTGACGCGATCGCGTGAATGGCCAAATTCTGAAAAACGATGCAGACGCGTGGGGCACGCGTTCGCGTGGTAGGGCTTGTGCTTCTAGCATGGTTCCAGCCCCACTCCATCACAACTTACTGCCATACACCCATTTACGTCGATTTTACAGGGCCACGCGTTCGCGTGGGAGGCTATTTTTCCAAATGACGCAGACGCGTCATTGACGCGGTCGCGTGGGCATATTTGTGCCTAAGGCACGCCTCCAGCCACGCTTTCGCGTGACTTTCTGTTCAATTCTCTTTTCTTCCTAACGCAACTATGACGCGAACGCGTCAGCGACGCTTACGCGTCGCGTGCGTTTTTTTTATGCAAAATGCAGAATGCAGTATGTAAATGCTAATGCAAACATTATGAACGACACTAATAAAATTAAAATAAAATAAACTAGGAATAAAAAGGAAAGAATATACCATGGTGGGTTGTCTCCCACCTAGCACTTTTAGTTAAAGTCCATAAGTTGGACATTTGGTGAGCTCCTTGTCATGGTGGCTTATGCTTGAACTCATCCAGGAATCTTCACCAATGTTTGCAATTCCAATAGTCTCCGGGATCCCAAATTAGGCGCATACAGCCTTCAAGCAAGTCGAAGCAAGTGACAAGGCCCCAAGAGTGTTGATTGCTAGACTGAATTCTGGGGTCCCAAACCTTGCTTTTGCACCCGTCTTCTTGTTGATCATCATGATTCCATCCGGGTAGCAAGCAATTTGAATTCCCACTAAAGCGGCCAACCAACTTCCTAGACCCATTCAGTTGAGCTTTACACCAACCTTTGCATTTAAACTTTCAGCTTTCCACCATATTGAATCTTGCATGACGACTCCTACCACTAACCTTCTCCCTCTTACTCTTAAAGCCACAAAGAGCTCTGAGTTGCCCATCTGTCTCAAGTGAGCTAATTAAGCTTAGAGATGAAAGATTTACCCACTTGAATGAAGGAATGGATGGTGATGGTTTTGGGGGAGAAGTCTCTAGCAACTTTGGTAAGGTGATTTCCAACTCTATTCTCTTGGGCTCTTCTTTGACAACTTCCACCTCTTTGCAAGCTTCTTCAATATCAACCTCTTCCTCTTGGTAGCTTTCTTCCAATTTGATCTCTTCTTCATTGTTCACCAAGGGCATGGAAGGTTGTGCTTCTTCTTTAATTTCCATGTCAAGTCCAATAGGAGAGGATTCAATTGTAGATAAGAATTCATCAATGATTGAATCCATCTCTTGATCAACCTCTTCAAAGTCTTCAACCATGATATGCATTGGAGGTTAGACACCCTCCTCAACATCAATTTCAAACGTCTTTGAAGGAGGCTCTATAACTTGACTTTCCCATGGAGGTTCAGCATCTCCTAAGTCTTCAACCACTTATTCCTCTTCAATAATTATAGCTTCCTCCACTTGTTCCAGTACAAAGTCATGCTTTGTACTGTCCACTGGAGTTTCTAGCATCTCCTTCATGCTACGTTCTTCATTAGATTGTCCACATGAAGCCATGGAGGTTTCTTGAGTGTCCGAATGTCGGGAAGGTAATCGATTTATTGCTTGATTCAATTGGTGAAGGGTTGCATGAAATTTATTCACTGTTTTCTTGAGACGCTCCTTAACGGATTCCTGAGTTGATGGATATGGACATGGTGTATATTGAGGTGGTGGTTCTTGGGAGTAATTGGGTTGGTATTGGGGTTGCTCCATGTATGGTTCATACGGTTCATAGGATGGTTGGTATGGTGGATATGGGTTAGGGTCATATGGAGGTGAATGGTGGAAAGGGACTTGTGAATTTGGTGGTTCAAAGGTGTGTTGGGGAGGTGGTTCATAAGCATATGATGGGGCTTGTTGGTAACTACAAGGGGGTCCACCATATTTATCGTCTTGGTACGCTCCTTGAAATGGCTCTTGACCATAGTATACTCGTGGAGGTTGGTTGTCACGAAAGGGTCCACCATAACTATTGTCTTGGCATGTATTGTGGAATGGTCGTGGTCCATGGTATCTGAGAGGGTGTTGTTGCCTAAAGGGTTTATCAGATCCTCGTGGCTCCTTCCATCTGTGATTGTTTCGACCTTGATGCATGTTCCTATTATAGTTTCCATTCCTTTCAACAATATTAGAACCAAACTCAAAGCGACGTGGGTGAGAACTCATAATAACTAAAAAAATTAAAAACAAAAACAAATAAACAAGCAAAGAAAAATAAAATAAATAAGAGAAAAGGTTTGAAAAGGATTTGATTTTAAGATTAGAAAAGATAAGATAAGTTAGGTAAGAGAAGATAATTTTTTAAATTAAAAGGTTTTGAAATTTAAATTTTTGAATTTGAAAATTAAATTTTGAATTTTAAATTTTGAAATTTGAATTTTTTAAAAAGTCAACAATATAAGATAGAGGTTTGAAAAAGATTTAAATTTTGAAAAGGTTTGATTTTTAAAATTTTAAATTTAAATTTTGAATTTTGAATTTTGAATTTTGAAATTTAAAACTAAGATAAGATAAGATAAAAAATTTTAAAATAAAAATCTGAATTTTTTTTTCGAAAAAATCAATTTAAAAGTAAATATTTACAATAACCAATAATAAGGCACACGTTTGCAATTTCCGGGCAACAGCGCCGTTTTGACGATCAGATTTCTCGCGCGATCTAGAATTTTCACAAATAAATTCCCGTTGTAAGTATAGCTTCTAGACCGACAAGAATTCCTTTCGTACAAAAGTTTTGGTTGTCACAAGTAACAAAACTCAATAAAATTTATAACCGAAGTATTTAAACCTCGGGTCGTCTTCTCAAGGATTGCAGGGAAGTATGACTTATTATTGGTTATAGAAAACAGTATAATTTTTGGATTTTTAAAATAAGGAACAGGTAATTTAAATGACGAGAAAAATAAATTAATAATCAATAAAATCTCTTGGCAAGATATGAGAAATTGAAGTCATATCCTAATTATCCTTATCAAGTGTAATGCGAATTGGATTCTGCTCCCACTTTAGTTAACCCTTGCTAGACAAAGGAAAGTCAAGTGGACTAATTAATTTGATCCTCAAGTCCTAGTCAACTCCTATGGAAAGACTAGAGTTATTGGTATACAAATTAATCAGCAAAGAATTCCAATTTCAATCAACAGCTGAGTTTGATAACTCAAGTGTTACTAATTAATCAACCAAAGCCAAAAGGGAAGAAAATCTACTCGAATGAAAATAATTTGGATAAATCGAAAACATCAATAACATAAATAGAATAAAACGATATCATATCTGAAATATCTCAATTTATATTAATTAAGAAAATCCTAACATGAATGGTTCATAAACCAAATTGAAAAGATAAATAACAATTAAAGTAATAGAATAAATAAAAGTAGAAAATAAATTAAAGGAAAATTGAACCTGTGATTGAAGAATTAACCATAAACTGAAAGGAATCCTAATTCTAAAAATCTAAATCCTAAATCCTAAGAGAGAGGAGAGAGCCTCTCCCTCTAAAACTACATCTAATCCTAAAATTGTGTATATTAAAGCTTGATTTTTGAATGAATGGATTCCCCCACTTTATAGCCTCTAATATGTATTTTCTGGACCGAAAACTGGATCAAAAATAGCCCAGAAATCGTCCTCAGTGATTTCTGGTACGTACAGGTCGCTGCAAAGTCACGCAGAAGTATCGTCCACGCGTTTGCGCGGATTGCATTTTTGCCAGGTCATGCGTCCGCGTGATCCACGCGTTCACGTCGCCTGGCTTCAGAGCAGATATGGTAAATTATATATCGTTGTGAAGCCCCGGATGTTAGCTTTCCAACGCAACTGAAACCGCGTCATTTGGATCTTTGTAGCTCAAGTTATGACTGTTTGAGTGCAAAGAGGTCAGGGCTGACAGCTTTGTAATTCCTTCAACGTCTTGTATTCCTTCCACTTTTGCATGCTTCCTTTTCATCTTCTAAGTCATTCCTACTCTGTAAACTCTGAAATCACTTAACACACATATCATGGCATCGAATGGTAATAAGAGAGGATTAAACATAGTGAAATTTAAGAGCACGAAGTATGTTTTCAATCATAGCACAAAATCAAGAAGGAAATTATAAAACCATGCATTTTGTATGGATAAGTGTATGAAAGATTGATAAAATCCACTCAATTGAGCACAAGATAAACCATAAAATAGTGGTTTATCAAGGCTACGAAGGTTTATGGTTGGAAGAGATTTGGCATAATCTGTGGCTACCTACCACGGATTATGAAGGAAAAAAACTTCGGCATAAACCGTGGTTGCTTCCCACGGTTTATGAAGAGGAGGCCTTGAACGTAAACCTTCCTTGGTTTCCACAGTTTACATGCTAAGTAGTATAAATACATAATCTGTTGATGGTCATGACGGATCATTTGTGCTGAAACAAAAATTGAAAGAGCTTGGGGGTTGAGAGAGTTTCAGGGAGAGGTTTGGAAGGTTTTGGTGAGATTTGAGTCGTGGAGCCATGGAGGACGAAGCTCGCTTGTATCGACTAAATAGCGTTGTTCACGTGGCTGGATACATCGACGAAGAGGTTAGTTATTATTATTATTATTATTATTATTATTATTATTATTATTATTATTATTATTATTTTTATTTTAATTTGTTATTATGACTTCATAGTAGCAGTAGTAGTTGTATCATTATTACTATTATAATGTTTGTTACTATTATGATAATGATAGTTATTATTACTACTTTTATTTTGTGCTAGAATTGGGAGGTGTTAGCATTATAATTATTGTTATTGTTAGTAGAATTATTTCTGTTGGTATTGTTGTTATTCCTATTGTTTCGTTGTTGTTATTACTATTTATTAGAGGAAATAGAAAACCAAAGTCGGTATCTAATAATTTTTTCTACACTATGTTTGATGTTATTAGTATTGGTCGTATGTTGAGGGATTTTGTTACCCACATTTTGCAGCCTACTAGGGTTATTAGCGGCATTAGGAGACAGCAGAATATGCCTTTACACGACCGGATTATACCGTATCTGGAGACCGCCGGCTTGTATCATTTGGCTAGGCTGAACAATCACTGGTTCTGGATTGATGAGCCTCTACTTAGCGCATTTATTGAGCGGTGGCGTCCTGAGACCCACACCTTTCATATGCCATTTGGGGAGTGCACTATCACTTTGCAAGATGTGGCATATCAGCTAGGTTTGCCGATCGATGGGGAGCCCGTCAGTGGGTGCCTGACTGAGTTTGAGAATCTGATGGAAAACGGAAGACCGGCATGGGTGTGATTTCACGAGTTGTTTGGGGAGTTACCTCTGCAGAGTAAAGTCAAGCAGATGACAGTGTGCTACACATGGTTCCATGAGAGGTTCCGGGTTCTCCCAGCAGATGCTAGTGAGGAGACCGTGCGTATATACGCGCGTGCCTATATTCTGATGTTGTTGTCCTCTCAGCTGTTTGCGGACAAGAACGCAAACCGGGTCCACCTTTGCTGGTTTCCTTATTTGGCATCGTTGGACGAGTTGGGCAGATATAGCTGGAGCTCGGCGGCACTGGCGTGGTTGTATAGATGTCTTTGTCGTGGGACAAACAGAAACGTTAACTTGGCCGGGCCACTACAGCTTCTACAGTCTTGGATTTTCTGAAGGTTTCCCACTTTGAGGCCTAGTGGGTTTGATGGATTCGGGTTTCCGCTTGCATCCAGGTACGGTTTAATATTTTCGGTTCATACACCTCGTGAACATATGACGCCCAATTTAGGCGCGAGTAGGCACAACATGCAATGAAGTGACAACATGGATAATGGAGAGCCTGAAAGTGGCCACAATCGCAGGTGTGATCCTTAAGAGAAACTCTGTAGCTCCTTAGCGAGAAGTTCCCGGTCGGTGTTGTCTCAGCCATCGTGTACTCTGATTGGTGCCTATCATATAAAGTCACGGTGAAGCACCTTGAGTCTCTTATGTTCCGATCAATAGCCTTGACCAACGCCTAACAAAATTCATGTCCAGATCCAAGTTGTGCCTCTGCTGTCTGTCCGCGGAACACGAATAGCTCAGCAAGCCTCCCGTAAGTGGACTTAACCAACGATGTGACCGGGAGGTTACGAGTTCCCTTTAACATGGAGTTCACACATTCACTAATGCTGGTTGTCATGTGCTCGAACCGTCTACCACTATCCTAGTGTTGCGTCCATTTTTCGTATTCCATCCGGTTGGCCCGGTCACACATTGCCGGATTCTCAGTCCGCATGATGTCAAACCAGTAATAAAACTCTGCTTCTATTTTTGCGTAGGCAGCATTGACCAACATCCTTCTTGCATCTTTACCTTTGAAGGTAAGCACAAAATTCACAGCCACATGACGAATACAGTATGCTCGAAAAGCACGTAGAGGCAGCGATCCAGTCTCAGGGGCCTCAAGTGTAGCCTTGATGTCATTATGCCTGTCAAAGATAACAAGGAGACCTTCTTGTGGCGTCACATGCGATCGTAGGTTGGATAAGAAGAATGCCCATGACTCTGCATTTTCACCCTCTACAAGGGCGAAGGCTATTAGGAGGATGTTCGAGTTCCCATCATGTGCTATCGCCAGCAGCAGCGTGCCTCCATACTTGCCATACAAATGGGTACCGTCAATACTCACGGTGCTTGCAATGCCGGAATGCCTCAATGCAGGGTGGAAATGTCCAGAAAAGTCGATGAAAGTACACGGTTGACTCATCAACCTCACCCCCAAGTTGAACAGGAGAGGTCTTCAACACATTAATTGTCCTAGGCATGGTCGACTGTACCCCTAGCATCCAACGTGGCAACTCCGCGTACGACTCTTCCCAATCTCCATAGATTTGTGCCACTGCCTTCTGTTTGACCATCCAAACCTTCCTATAACTAGGCCTGAAATCGTAATCGACTTCTGTAGCTTGTTGCAAGACCTTTACCGTAACCGCAGCATCTGCCCTAACCAAGGGAAGAATCCTCGCACAGATAACGTGGTAATCCAGCTGACAGTGATCACTAGAAATGGAGGTTGCCAAGCAAGTGTATGGCTCGTTGTACCTCCTAACCTCCCAAGTGCCCTTTTGTGCATGTAGCGCTACGCGAATCAACCAAATACAACCCTTCCCAAACTCTTTGCATTTACCATGATACTTCAGATGATCTGATTCGATGACTCTGTACCGAACACCTCGACGGATGCTGTAGTCCTTCACACTCAAAACAGCCTCATTTTTATTCTGGAATGATTGCCCAATCTGAAATTCTGTAGAAGAGCCCCCAACTGTAGGACCACCGTCTGCCTGTTGACCCAGAGCCTCCAAGTTAAGAGTGGAGAAGTGTGGAGGGTACTGCTGAGTGCCAGAACTTGAATGCCCATGCTGTGTATGTGGATTGGCACCTGTGCCATCATCGCTGTCCCCAACGATATCTACAGGCTCCTGGTCAGAGTCGTCGTCACACATTGCATTCTCTACTCGGTCCGGTTCTCCAAAGCCTTCCATATCATGAATCAAGCCACCACCGGTGCCCACCTCATATGCCTGCTCATAAACCCCTGGATTCTCCAAAGGTACAGAACCAACAACCTCTGTTCGATCCAACTCAGCCACGAATGAAGGGGATGCGACCAGCGGAACAGATGGTCTAACCACAGGCATCGAACTAGACGCACCTCCCGCGGCAGTCGAGCTATGAACTGGAGCTGATGCCCCAGAACTATCGACACCAACCTCCAACTTCGCGAACAACTCGTGTATTCTGACCTTCGAAAAACTCCTAACACAATGAAATAGAACCCTAATATCTTCATCAGCCGCTAGCACAAAGGTATCATACTTAACACCGGTCGAGACAACTGCGATGGGAATCTTGTAGAATGGCTTCTTCACCCACTTGCTACCAAATACCCCAAGCTTCTGCAAGATGCTGTTCTTCAAATCTGACAAAGTGCTTGATGAACTGATGAAAACACTCAGTGGTTCTCTGTCAGTGAACTTCACACCATATTTTTTGCTTTTTTGGATTTTTCCAAAGCAATGCACTAAGACAAGAAAACTCTCTTCCTCACTTGCCATTGTGACAATAATCTCTTCACCAGCTTGAATCTCATTCACATATATATAAAAATTCTCTCCTCATAAACCGTTGCAGCTAACAAAGGTTTATGCCTACTCAAACTCCTTCATAAACTGTTGTTGCTTACGACGTTTTATGTGCATTTGCCTCCCTTAGTAAACCGTGGTAGCTTGCCACGGTTTATGAAGAATTCCATTCACAAGTAAACCGTGCCTAGTAGCCACGGTTTATGTATTAAATTGAAACCGTGGTTGGCTCCCACGGTTTACATAAACATAAAAATGCACATGTACGTAACAAGTTTCTGTTGTGTGTATATAGGTAAAGGATTCACTCAATTTATTTAATTAGGTAAATTGCCCTAAAAAAAAGGTTGATAAACACTAATAAATTAAAGAGTTCTGCTACGGAACCAATTAGGGTCCAGCCAACTTCTGCCAACTCTCTAATAAACTGGATCTTGAAGCCTGTCTTAACAAAGGTAAGTTGATATATATAGATGTTTCTTTTGCTAAGCATTATGATGTTTCTTTTTCATACTAAATAGATCTTTTTTAACGTATTTTTCGAATTTTTTATATTACAGATGTAGAAAAAGAAGATTTTTATAATTTTTAATTAGGTTTACTTAATCAATTTTTAATTATTAAAATTTTAATTTAAAAATTTATAATTAATTATTAATAATTATAATTAATTGAGTTGTTTAATTCTTGGCTGATTACACACTTAGTTACCTATACTTTTCCTAAATTAAAATATATATGCACTAGGTAAATGGTGATGTAATGTTTGATCATAGTCATAGGTATTTACTATTAATGAAATAAATTAAGAAAAATTCAATCCGCGCATGAGTGGACAATTGGATAAAAGACAAAACAAATTACTAAGAGTTAGCAATTTGAGGCAACATAAAATGCAGTAATAGATGCAACCCTAACTTAAATTGAGACAAACTTTAACTCAGAGAAAGGAAAATAAAAAAAAGGGTTAAAAAAGTTCATCAAAAAAGGAGATTAAAAAAATTAAAAAAAAAAAGAAAAAAAAAAAGAAAGTTAGATTACCTGTGGTCCAAGGAAGCCACCAGTTAAGGTCTTTCTGGAACAGTATACTCTTGCTCAATACTATACCTGGCACCAAATTGTTACTCATTTTTATTATTTCATATTTAACTAGAGAATGAGCCCGCGGGATGCACAAAAATAAATAAATTGAACTTAATGATACAATAATTTATAATTATTTTTTAGCAAAACTAAATTAAAAAAAGAATGCTTTGTCATAATAACATATGAATGCTCCTATCTTAGAACCAAATTTGCATTCATGAAAATACTAGTTAAAATTAACTATTTAAACAATGTCACGTGTCACCATAAAATCTTACAGTATCGTAAAATGAAAACTCACTAATGTGCTTTTCATTCCTTACTGAATGTACTATTCCTATACTTGGTAGGAAAAAAAAAAAGAAATTACACTAAAAATCTGCATTGATAAATGCAACACACTGGTTCATTATGCCTTTTTACTCTGGAAATATACACATCATTTTCATTATCATGTTGCCTCATGCATATGGAAGGAAAAAAACGCGTGTGAGTGTGTGACCCTTGTAATGATGACATTAACAATTTATAAATGAATACATATATGAGAAATCAGCATATTTAGTTAATAACTTTTATTCAAATATCAAAACATATACATATAATCTGGTCAGACAAATTCGCGAATTCTCTATATGGTAATTAATTAGGGAAATTAGATTTTGTTAGTGACAAATGATGAACAACTGAGACATGAGTAAAATAATACTATAGTTAAGAAAGATACACAATGATTAAATATTAGAGTAAGATTAGAAAAGGTGTGAAAAAGATTATAATTCTGCAAGCTACATAGTGAAGGATTATATAGATTATAATTTGATTTCACTTTTAGTATAATAGTATCACCATCAATATGAATTTACAATACAATATTGTTGCAGAATAATGTATGATATTATAATTAAGAATTGAAGAAATAGGAATAACCAAGTTTATAAATGTACTGTGTTATATATACCTTTCATAGAAATTACGTTGTACTTAATGTGATTTCTTAGAGTAATCAAAGCTTCTCTATTCCTATTCTTCAGATTAACCATTCATTTTTAGAAAATTAAACCATTAATCATGTATCAAATTTCTGATGTCAAAGATATTAGTCTATAATTTCTATGTAAAATAGCATTACTGACACAAATACTTTTTAACAACAGATTTCATTCAATTTAAGACTAAGGGATATCAACTTCCAATCATAAAAAAAATTATACCACATACGCATTCTAATATTACAGTTGGGAGTGTACTCACCCATGACGTTTCTTTAACCTCTTCTTCGCTTGATCACCCTTTGCTACTTTTCCATCACCAGATGATGCAGCATCCTCTGCTCCTACTCATTAGAATTTAGCTAAAAACAAACAGAATTATCAGCTAAAAGAGATTAAGATAGCGCAATTAAAAGATTATATTTCAGAAGAGGAGAGAAATTTCATCAGAAGGAACAAGGATATAGTGCGAGAAGAGGAGTGATGGCTCAAAAGATTCTGTAGTAACTTCCTGAAAGGAGGGAAAAAAAATTAGAACCAACAATGATATAAAATAGACACTTGTTCCTCAAAAAGTATAATTTCTAAATCTGTTCAGAAAGGAACACCTTGACTACCTTTTTTAGAGAGAAACCAATGATAAACCTTATTTATATAACGATATCAATGAACATAATATTATTTATTATTATTTTTTATAAACATGACCAAACAGATTTAGAAACTATGATCCTGGAAGAACATATGTCGACAAACAACAACAACATAAGCAATTAAATATAATTAGCTATTACTTAATAGTAAATTCTCAATATTAGTATATGTATAAACATAGCAGAACAGAACAACCATGAGCAATATTAGAACAAAAAGACCATGATATCAACAAAAGAGACAGAATAGAAAATATTTAATCATATATTTCCTTGTCAAATACAAAAACTTGGAAATTAAAATAAATAAAACCGTAATATAAAACTCCAAAATTAAAATATTCACATTTTGTAAAACACTATAAAAACAGAATAACACCAAACAAATAGAATAATACAGCCGAATAACACCAAACAAACAGAATCCACCACCACCTCGGTTATTGAATTTTATGGTATTTTTTAAAATATTCACATTTTGTATATTTTAATACACTATAAAATTTAATAATTAAATATTATACCAAAAAATCAAATCATGAGTCCTTCTCCGCTAGTGTTAAAGTAATTAATTACATATGGCTGCTTTGAGAGTTGGTAGAAATTAAAGCTGCTGTTATATTGTTATGTGAGAAGTAAAGAAAATCAGACTAGCTATGTATGTATATATGTACAACAACTTAGACTACCTGATCATCATGTTCTTCATGCGGATATATATATACACTTAACCAAATTATTTAATTCATGCAGTAATTTATAGACATAAAATAGTATACCGTATATGCATTACGTACAGTACGCAGCAGTAGCACTACTTGAGTGAAATTTTGCATACACGATGCATGTGTATTAGGTGCAGCCACAAAATATATGTGAGGGCCCAACTTTGTAGCCTTTGTGTTTTGTTTTTAGGGGAACCAAGAAAACTTCACACTACTCTAACATAGTGTTGAATGTTGACTCCAATAATGCTTCTTCCAGGTACAATCTCCCTCCACTTGTTTAATGACTCAAATTAAACAGACAAGTTTATTCGGGTCAACATTCAACACTATGTTAGGTTCTTCCCCCTCAATGTCTAACTTAATAGAGGAGTAGAATTAATGGGTTAATCGATATGAAACTTAATATATTTATTTCATTTTACTTGATTATAGTTAATGGTATTTTAATATTTTTTTATTTTTCTTTGTATACACTACTTAATAAGATAATAATTTTATGGAGCCTTTTTTAATGAAAAAATAATAATATTTTCGAGAATTGTGAACCGAGCTTAATTTTCGTGAGCCGAGCTTGAGCTTGGTCTAACTTGACTCAGCTCAGCTCACTTCCAGCCCTACTCATCACCGCCCCTAACCATATTACTGCAGCCAACCACCTATAACCAGTTATATACAAAAAAAAATGCTTGAAGAATCACGCCGTTGTTCTGGACGGTCATATTCTCAACTGCTGCGGAAAAGTCATGCTAGCACTCATCGCTACCATCGACGACCTGCACCCATCAAGTACGCTGCCTTATGTTGCCGCTGCAACTTCTACGATAGCTCCGCCGTCGAGTTTTGTTGATAAAATCGCCACCAACCTCCTCCATGCCGAACTGGAGTTCCAACTTTGCCAATCTCCTATGTTTATCCCCACCTTTCCTTATCCAAAGGCTTGTCATCCCATTTTAGGTAAGAAACCACTAGCCGTAACGACCCAATTTTCAGTGCGTCATGATCATACTGAATTTCAGTGCGTCATGATCATACTGAAAATCGAGTGTTACCAACTTACTTAAAAAAACTTTAACTATTTACTATTAAGCCTATAATTGAATCAGCGCACTATCAGATTTTTGAAAAAAAAAACTTTTACTTTATAAAAAGATTTGCGTAGACAGCTAATTAAACATACACAAGCTACAATAAGGAATCAAATAAAACATACACAATGCCAACATTATATATAAACATAACATATAGCAGAAATCATACATACATAAAAAGGTGATGTCATATATATCATAGGTTAGAGTACAACAACTATTAAGAATATTTATGTAATTTTACATTTCAAATATTTTATTGAAATAAATTACCAATTTTTTATTAGCCTTATAACTAATAAGTAATATACCTGAATATCACCATTTTTTGCTCTATTAATAAATTAATTTCTACTACTAAGTTAGCTAGCAATTTTTTAATTAAAAAAAAAGGGGGAAAAAAAAAAGAAATAGAGTTAGCTAGGCACGAAGGTGAAAGAGAAAAGAAGGAAGGAAACATAGTTCGCAGAAAAAGATGTGTGGGTCATAGAAAGAGAAAGAGAGAGAGTGAAGGGAATGGCAGCTTTATTATGCTTTTCAAAGTTTTACTTTTACTCTTTTGTTAACACCCCATTCTGTGTTACTCATCCTATAAACTATAAAGTTTTTATTGCTTCCATCACCCCACATTTACACCATAATAATAATAGTACTACCCTTCCAATATTAATATTTTATACACATATTAACACCTTACTTTATATTCCTATACATTTTTCGTATAGAAAATTTTTAAACATTCTTAAAATATTAATATAATTTTAATTGTTAATGTCAATTAATAAATAATGTATATTTTTTATAATTAAAATTGCTAATACATATATATTTTAAAAATATTTAAAATTTTTCCTATCATATAATATAATCATCATAACAAAGTTTATCTCTTCTTCTAAATAATCACATAATATAATTATATATAAGGTTTAACTTAATTTCACATAAACCCTATATATAGTCAAATTAACAAAAGTGTAGCCCTAACTATTTTAACTAGAAGTGATACAAATATAAATATATATAATTAAAAATTTAATTTTGATATATTTTTATGGAAAATTTTGGCTAATTATGACTGAAAATTTTTTGTTGCCAAACTTTTTTCCATCACAATATATAGTGTGAGTGAGGATGCCAAATTCAAAATAAACGACATTTATAATTAAAATCTTATCGTAACGGATAAGGTTAAAAGGGATTCTAGCTGTATTGAAAGAAAACCTAATAAATTAATACATGGAGAGATCATTTTTATTTTCTCACAAAATCTTAAGAGTGATAGAAAATACGAAAATTTTAAAAAATAAAAACTCTAATCAAAAGTGAACTGGTTATAAAACCTATTGCACAGAGACAATCTTAAAAATCGAATCCGAGATATGATGCTTAAATAACTCAAACAAAACCACTTGTGCCCGCTTGGACATTGTAACTAAGCTAGTTGTACTTTGGAGGACTTGGAAGAGTCAACAATTGTTGAATTGTCCTCAATAACATCTGGTGAGTGGTGACATATTCCTTCTCTCATCACAAGATAAAAGAACCTTGATTATTTTCCCCCATAAGCCAATGGTCAACGAAAAAAAATAAATTGAAAACTAATTATAAATAGGGGCATGGTCCCAAGAGCATTCCCTGTTTAATAGGGTGATAAAAGAAAAAGAATGGTCCCAAGAGCATTCCCTGTTTAATCTATCATGATTAATGATGAGAATCATTTCTGGGTCAAAAATGCGAACAATACCTAAATTCAGGAATTACAGCTGGAAATGTGGACAAGACAAGGTGTACATCATACTCGATCTTATATTGATAAAGTGATGTGTATAGGAAAAATAAGTTATAAAAAAAATATTTCCCTTTTGTAACATGCTTAATAGTATATGCTTTTTGTTCATTATTTGATAATAACATGTGATTTATTTGCCTTCTTGTTTAGATTTATCTGTCTAATGGAAGTTTAAGTAGAAAGTTTGCTAAAGTTGCTATATTTTGATAGTTCTTACTTATTTGTATTCTCTTTTATGCATGTTATCTGGGTGTATATTTTGAGCTACCTACCTACTTTTATTGTTCTTTTTAGAGAATTAATATATAAAAAAAGAATATAACTATTATCTATATTAATATCTAGTAAACTTTATACTAATTTTTATACTTGCCGATGTCTAAAATAATAGTATGCTAAAAAAACATAGATAAATTCTCTCTATAAGGTGAAATGTGGATTTTGAAAGCTCTAGAGTAGGAAATTTTTCTTTTTTTTTTTGTTCTTCATGCACAAAGTCCCTTATATATATGTATGCCTACCATAAAAGGTGTCAAAAAGTGGTTGCTAACAAGAACAAATAGGAAGCAAGAGTTGAAAAAGAATATCAATGGCAAGATCTAAAGATGCATTAAAGTTCAGACTTGTAGTTTATCCACGAAATTCTAGGCATCTTATAGTTATATTATAAGATGAATCAGCAATTAAAATTGAAATTGGCCACTTGAAATTATCAAAAAAACAAAGAACACTGTTTCATACGATGAAAAAGCTAAACTTTAAGCAACAATTTAATCACATCCTCCCCCAGCAAATAAAAAAACTTTATTGTGAAATCCCAACCGTGAAGAAGAATGAAGGGAGCCCAACAAATGAAAAAGAACTAAAAAGGGGAAGGAGGAACAGAGATGTTATAACCTTTGTATCAGACCAACAAACACTTGGTGTGCGTGCTGTTTCAATGCCAGCAAAAGTCTCCTTCTGCTTTGTTTCTAAAGTACTCTCTGTGTTTCTTCTATGATGGTTCCTCTGAACCTTCGGAGAAACTTGTCCCTTGGAGAAGAAAAGAGAAGAGAGAGTAAATGTGTTTGTGGTAGAGTGCAGTATTTCTATACCCTCCCCTCTCCTCCCTTTGTATAAAATTTGAAGAAACGGAGAGAAGTCGGAGTGGAGAGTAATGGAGAGTGAATGAATGTGGAAGTATGGGTAAACTCTAACTCTGCTTTGTGGTAGAGACGTGCGTTAAATATAAGACTTCAATATTCAATCATAAATTGCCACATCAGTAAAATTACCTTACTTCCGCGGTGTATGAACACGTTTGTATACACTTCTCTTGTACACCTTTCAAGTTAGTTATACAAAATGAACGATATGAAGTCAAAACAAAAAATGTTTTTTATATCACAAAAAAAAAGTTTATAAGAAAGGTGTAAACAAAAAATGGTTCAAATATCATTTCTAAGGGGTAAAAAGAAAAGAAAGGAATGCATCAACTCAACCATCGACTAACTTTGAAATCTTGCAATTAGAACCATGTAATTGGATGGAAATATAAAAAATTTTTACAATATATTGTATCAAAAAAAAAAATTTTTCTTGTAAACACATTATAGTTGGTGACTTGGTGTGAATCATAAGACCATAGGATTCCCTTAGTAACTGCATATTCAAGATCAAAAAGATTATTATTGCTATAAAGTAAGATAGTACTTGACATAGGCCAAATCAAAGTGAATATCTGACAAGAACTTCCAACTTTAGCATCATTACATTTTTGAAAATTTATCAGCACATGGGAGAAAAATGCTTCAAGTACATTTACTGGGATATATTGCCTTACATACTGTAGGTGAGGCAACTATACAAAAATAAATTAAACTAACTATAATAATCTAAATAAATTCTGAAATATGTACAAATTATAAATAGTCTTTTGTATAAATATGTATAAGTGTTAAGTGTATGGTGGGTTCCTTTGGTGGGGTTCACATTTCAAAATATCCATTTGTGACATACATTCACATGGCTATGATAAAAAAAAAAATCAAAACCATACAAGATGAGATTCTCTAGTCTCTAGAGCTTTCAAAATCCACATTTCACCTTATAGAGAGAATTTATCTATGTTTTTTTAGCATACTATTATTTTAGACATCGGCAAGTATAAAAATTAGTATAAAGTTTACTAGATATTAATATAGATAATAGTTATATTCTTTTTTTATACATTAATTCTCTAAAAAGAACAATAAAAGTAGGTAGATAGCTCAAAATATACACCCAGATAACAAGCATAAAAGAGAATACAAACAAGTAAGAACTATCAAAATATAGCAACTTTAGCAAACTTTCTACTTAAACTTTCATTAGACAGATAAATCTAAACAAGAAGGCAAATAAATCACATGTTATTATCAAATAATGAACAAAAAGCATATACTATTAAGCATGTTACAAAAGGGAAATATTTTTTTTATAACTTATTTTTCCTATACACATCACTTTATCAATATAAGATCGAGTATGATGTACACCTTGTCTTGTCCACATTTCCAGCTGTAATTCCTGAATTTAGGTATTGTTCGCATTTTTGACCCAGAAATGATTCTCATCATTAATCATGATAGATTAAACAGGGAATGCTCTTGGGACCATTCTTTTTCTTTTATCACCCTATTAAACAGGGAATGCTCTTGGGACCATGCCCCTATTTATAATTAGTTTTCAATTTATTTTTTTCCGTTGACCATTGGCTTATGGGGAAAAATAATTAAGGTTCCTTTATCTTGTGATGAGAGAAGGAATATGTCACCACTCACCAGATGTTATTGAGGACAATTCAACAATTGTTGACTCTTCCAAGTCCTCCAAAGTACAACTAGCTTAGTTACAATGTCCAAGCGGGCACAAGTGGTTTTGTTTGAGTTATTTAAGCACTTATTATTATTATTGTGTAAATGTGGGGTGATGGAAGCAATAAGAACTTTATAGTTTATAGGATGAGTAACACAGAATGGGGTGTTAACAAAAGAGTAAAAGTAAAACTTTGAAAAGCATAATAAAGCTGCCATTCCCTTCACTCTCTCTCTTTCTCTTTCTATGACCCACACATCTTTTTCTGCAAACTATGTTTCCTTCCTTCTTTTCTCTTTCACCTTCGTGCCTAGCTAACTCTATTTCTTTTTTTTTTCCCCTTTTTTTTTAATTAAAAAATTGCTAGCTAACTTAGTAGTAGAATCAAGCTAAGATTAATTAGTAAAATAATTAAATATGGACGACAAATTTGGTACCAATAACAGAATAAAAATTTAAAAGTGAAAGTTTGTGTTATTATTTATGAGAGTTGCATGGGTTAAACGATATCCTGTATTAGAAAATGCAACCTTATACCTACAACCATAATGTTAAACCAAAATATATAATGGGCCACCAATTTGCATTCCTACATACTCGTTGACCCCATTCTGCACTTCTTATTACTTAGTACACTCATGTATATAATAAAAGGCCTTATTTGTATCTTCCTTTATTATAATTAACCCTATCTCTTATATTCTTTCTTCTTTTTTGGAAAAATCTTATTTTATTATTTAATATATTGAAAACAACAATATATATATATCAAGCTAATTATTTATATTATTTATTTTTTAATTAAACATACATGGCTTAAAAGAGTATATTATTTATTAAATCTATTTATTTTATACATTAAAATTATTTATTATATATTTGTATATAAATATATGTGTTGTTTAATTTTTTTAATGTATATTTTATATTTTCAACGTATTTGTGTATATTTTAAAAGATCGATCACAAGGTCACCAAGTAATTAATCTTCATGTATATATAGATATTCAATAATGTGCATTTAGATATCACAAAACTAAATACTTTTTTCTTTTTCCCTTAGCACTATAGTAGGTACACTCCATTGAACGAAGCTACCACAATATTATTCATCACTTTAGTAACACCACTGCAAAAGCGTCACATTCAATCAATTAATTTACCATGCATAGCATTAATATGAATGTATGTGATCGTTTGGATATCCATATATATATATGGCTATTTCATTTCTATTTTAATAATATTGTCTTTTTTTTTTACACAAAGTCATATAAAGAAAATAACTATAAATATAGATTTATTTATTAAGTATATTTTAATAGAAATGATCAAATTACAGGCAATGACTATAATAAATACAATAATTTTAAATATATTGTCATGTGAATTTAATGACTATTAATATATTATCTATAAATTATTTATTGGATATGTTTAATTTTAACTATTAAAACTAATTTATTGGATATCTATAAAATCGAGATATGAGAATATATTTATAGTCATTAAATTAGTTTTGATTAGATTCACTGAGAGAATAGGATGTACATAGTTGACTAGGCTAGTTTCAGACGCCAACTTAGGGGTTTCCTATATGGACTAGGATCCGGAGTGTTGATTTTATACATAGTAGCAAGATGTGAAGAGGTGTTGTACTCTAACCTATGATATATATGACATCACCTTTTTATGTATGTATGATTTATGCTATATGTTATGTTTATATATAATGTTGGCCTTGTGTATGTTTTATTTGATTCCTTATTGTAGCTTGTGTATGTTTAATTAGCTGTCTACGCAAATCTTTTTATAAAGTAAAAGTTTTTTTTTTTCAAAAATCTGATAGTGCGCTGATTCAATTATAGGCTTAATAGTAAATAGTTAAAGTTTTTTTAAGTAAGTTGGTAACACTCGATTTTCAGTATGATCATGACGCACTGAAATTCAGTATGATCATGACGCACTGGAAATTGGGTCGTTACGGCTAGTGGTTTCTTACCTAAAATGGGATGACAAGCCTTTGGATAAGGAAAGGTGGGGATAAACATAGGAGATTGGCAAAGTTGGAACTCCAGTTCGGCATGGAGGAGGTTGGTGGCGATTTTATCAACAAAACTCGACGGCGGAGCTATCGTAGAAGTTGCAGCGGCAACATAAGGCAGCGTACTTGATGGGTGCAGGTCGTCGATGGTAGCGATGAGTGCTAGCATGACTTTTCCGCAGCAGTTGAGAATATGACCGTCCAGAACAACGGCGTGATTCTTCAAGCATTTTTTTTTTGTATATAACTGGTTATAGGTGGTTGGCTGCAGTAATATGGTTAGGGGCGGTGATGAGTAGGGCTGGAAGTGAGCTGAGCTGAGTCAAGTTAGACCAAGCTCAAGCTCGGCTCACGAAAATTAAGCTCGGTTCACAATTCTCGAAAATATTATTATTTTTCATTAAAAAAGGCTCCATAAAATTATTATCTTATTAAGTAGCGTATACAAAGAAAAATAAAAAAAATATTAAAATACCATTAACTACCTCTCTCCTTTTCTGTTTCTCTATTTCTCTTCCTCCTTTATCACTCTATCTCTTATATATATTATTAATAATTTATTATATCTATTACATATTACTAATTTCACAACCAAAATATATATATAACACTTTCTAATTGCGATTTAATTAAAAAAAAATTTTACAAATCAATGAAGTCTCTTCTCTCTCCTCTTCTCTTTTCTATGTTCCCTCTCTACTCACATTAGCTATTTTATATATTATTACTAATTATTAGTTGATCATTTAACAATCAAAATATATCACATAATATTTTTTATTATAATTAAAACTAGTTTATTATATATTTTTAATTTGATAATCAAAATGTGCCACATAATACTCTTTTTTTATTGTACTTGAAATAATTTTTTTTAAATAATTTTTTCTCTCTCTTTATTTAGTCACTCTGTTTCTTTTGACTTTTTAAACAGTATACTATAATTTATTAACATGCCACTATTTTTAAATTATTTATTTATATGTGGTTGTTGTTTTACGATCACATTTATTATTTTTTCGATATCCTGACTGAAAATTATTTATCCAAAAAGTACTATTATTAGCTATGTTTAATAATTTAAATAGGTGTTTGTTTCGTGTTCGGTTGCTCGTTAGAACGATGAAGGGTTGATGAATAGGATCGCTTGCAAGAATTCTGTAGGATAAGCCCATTAATTCTACTCCTCTATTAAGTTAGACATTGAGGGGGAAGAACCTAACATAGTGTTGAATGTTGACCCCAATAAGCTTGTCTGTTTAATTTGAGTCATTAAACAAGTGGAGGGAGATTGTACCTGGAAGAAGCATTATTGGGGTCAACATTCAACACTATGTTAGAGTAGTGTGAAGTTTTCTTGGTTCCCCTAAAAACAAAACACAAAGGCTACAAAGTTGGGCCCTCACATATATTTTGTGGCTGCACCTAATACACATGCATCGTGTATGCAAAATTTTACTCAAGTAGTGCTACTGCTGCGTACTGTACGTAATGCATATACGGTATACTATTTTATGTCTATGAATTACTGCATGAATTAAATAATTTGGTTAAGTGTATATATATATCCGCATGAAGAACATGATGATCAGGTAGTCTAAGTTGTTGTACATATATACATACATAGCTAGTCTGATTTTCTTTACTTCTCACATAACAATATAACAGCAGCTTTAATTTCTACCAACTCTCAAAGCAGCCATATGTAATTAATTACTTTAACACTAGCGGAGAAGGACTCATGATTTGATTTTGCAAACATCAAACTCTGCAAGTGTACCATTGTTGTAGATTTTTTTCATCATAAAACCTATGTGCAAGTTTGACCAAACCCTTTGCATCTTTTGACTCTCTTAACTAAAGTTCAACACAAAATCACGATGCCATTGCTCTAGTGTTGAATTTTTTTATGAGATCTTTATTAAGAAAAAGTATATCAATCACACAATAACAACTCCCCAAATTGAATACTATAATTAGAAAAAGAAAAAAGAATGAAGTATGATGTTGAGGATTATGTAATAAATTGATGTGATGCATTTGATTCTTCATTGCTAAACATACACTTGCACCTAAATTCGGACCCCCTTTCTTTCGGTAGTAAAATTATTTTGGTTTAAATTTAAAAAATAACCATTTTTCATAAATAATATATAATAAAAAATATTAAAAAAATGTTGAACACCAAATTTTTTAATATTTCTATTAAATTCACCAATAAATAATAAATATTCAAATTCTGAACCGTAAATTGAAGTTAACAGAAAATTAATTACCATACCTTGAATTTTGTGTGATGAGCTTCTTATTGGTTTCAATTTCCATCACTATCACCATTCTTTTTCAAACCTTCAATTCCATCTTTTTCCCATACTTCACATTCATTCACTCTCCACTTACTCCCCGACCCCTCTTCGTTTCTTCTCCAAATTTTATATAAAGAGAGGAGAGGATATAGAAATATAGCACTCTACCACAAACACATTTACTCTCCGTTTCTTTACTTCATCTCCGTTTCTCTGCATTCTATAAGAAAAAATAGTTTACATCAATTTTGTGATTTTTGGTCAAATAAAGCATTATTGAAATGTCTGTAAGAGTGAAATGTATTATGTTCTTATTCTTGTTGGTTGTGCTACAACCACTTTCCATCAAAGGTAGGTCAACGGTTTATGTAAAAAATAATGTAGAGGGCAATTTGAATCTCACCATTCACTGCAAATCTAAAAATGATGATCTTGGACCAGTGGTTTTCAACCCAAATCAATCCTATCGGTTTACTTTCTCCTAATTTCTTCCCCCACAACATTATTTTTTTGCACTTTTTTGTTGGACAGGTTCATGTCATTGGTTTGACATATATGAAACTGTCCAATGAAAAAGTGCAAAAAAAATAATGTTGTACAGAAAAAATTAGGATTCAAATTGCCCTCTACATTATTTTTTACATAAACCGTACATAAACCGTTGACCTACCCTTGATGGAAGGTGGTTGTAGCACAACCAACAAGAATAAGAACATGATACATTTCACTCTTGCAGACATTTTCAGTAATGCTTTATTTAACCAAAAACCACAAAATTGTTGTAAACTATTTTTTCTGGTAGAATACAAAGAAACGGAGATGATGTAAAGAAACGAAGAATAAATGTGTTTGTGGTAGAGAGCAGTGTACCCTCCCCTCCCTTTATATAAAATTTGGAAAAAAAACGGAAAGGGATCGGGGGAGTAGTAGAGAGTAAATGAATGGGGAGTAGTAGAGAGTAAATGAATGTGAAGTATAGGGAAAAGATGGAATTGAAGGTATGAAAGAGAAGGGTGATAGTGATGGAAATTGAAACCAATAAGAAGCTCATCACACAAAATTCAAGGTATGGTAATTAATCTTCTATTAAACTTCAATTTACGGTTTAGAATTTGAATATTTATTATTTTTTTGTAAGTTTAATAGAGATATTAAAAAAAGTTGGTGTTTAACTTTTTTTTTATATTTTTCATTATATATTATTTATTATATATGGTTATTTTTTAAAATTTAAACCAAAATAACTTTTCTACCGAAAGATAGGGGATCGGGATTTAGGTGCAAGTGTATGTTTTTAGTAATGGAGAATACAAGTGTATGTTTACTACATAATCAAATGCATCACATCACTTTACTATATAATCCTCAACATCATACTTGCTCTATTCTTTTTTCTTTTTCTAATCACAGTATTCAATTTGGGGAGTTGTTATTATGTGATTGATATACTTTCTCTTAATAATGATCTCATGAAGAAATTCATCATCAATGGCCCGTCACCATCATAATTCTCTATTTCCAACATTAAAGCAATGGTATCGTGTTAGTCTCTCACTTTTGATTAGATTCACTAAGAGAATAGAATGTACATAATTGACTAGGTTAGTTTCGAATTCCAATTTAGGAGTTTTCTATATAGACTAGATCCGGAGTGTTGATTTTATACATAATAGCAAGATGTGAAGAGTTGTTGTATCCTAACCTATGATATATATGACATCACCTTTATATGTATGCATGATTTATGCTATATGTTATATTTATATATAATGTTGGCCTTGTGTATGTTTTATTTGATTTCTTATTGTAGCTTGTGTATGTTTAATTAGCTATCTACGCAAATCTTTTTATAAAGTAAAAGTTTTTTTTTTAAAAAAATCCGATAGTGCGCTGATTCAATTACAGTTTTTGGTAAGTTGGTAACACTCGATTTTTAGTATGATCATGACGCACTGAAATTCAATATGATCATGTCGCACTGGGTCGTTACGGCTAGTGGTTTCTTACCTAAAATGGGATGACAAGCCTTTGGATGCCATGTTGGGAGACAAGTTCTACAATTCCTTTTTCACGTTGTCCATTTGAATATGCACTTTCTCCGCTACACCTGTATCATTAAGCAAATAATAATAAAAAATAAAATAAATTTGAAATTAATAGATATACACATAGAATTACAGCGTAAATTTACCTACCCCCTCCCCCCTCCGTTGACAGATACGAAGATACTCATCGAGAGTCTTATGCGTGGATTGCCTTTCAATATCCCGGTATGCTCGAACCTCCTGCTTTTTCAGTGAACTTGCAGGGAACTTAGCACCCACATAACAAGAAGATTACAGTTACAGACCATTATCAGCAAATTAAAAAATAAAAAATAATAATTAAAAACTGTTTGATCATTTATTTTTGTTAAAAAGTCTAGACGGAGAGTATTTAAGAATGAGTGAGTGAAAATAAGTGACTGTGGTGACTACATCACTGCTGGAGCTGGAATAACTTCACTCACCGTTTAATTTCCCACCATACAAACGACTTCAATATTTAAGTGACTTCAATATTCAATCATAAATTGCCACATCAGTAAAAATGCGTTACTTCGGCGGTGTATGAACACGTTTGTATACACTTTTCTTGTACACCTTTCACCTTAGTTATACAAAATGATCGATATGAAGTCAGAAAAAAAATTGTTTTTTATATCACAAAAAAAAGTATATAAGAAAGGTGTAAACAAAAATGGTTCAAATATCATTTCTAAGGGGTAAAAAGAAAAGAAAAGAATACATCAACTCAACCATCTACTAACTTTGAAATCTTGCAATTAGAACCATGTAATTGGATGAAAATGTAAAAATTTTTTACAATATCTTGTATCAAAAAAAAATTTTTTTCCTTGTAAACACATTATAGTTGGTGACTTGGTGTGAATCATAAGAGATAAGACCATAGGATTCCCTTTAGTAACTGCAAATTCAAAATCAAAAAGATTATTATTGCTATAAAGTAAGATAGTACTTGACATAGGCCAAATCAAAGTGAATATCTGACAAGAACTTCCAACTTTAGCATCATTATTTGAAAATTTATCAGCACATGGGAGAAAAATGCTTCAAGTACATTTACTGGGATATATTGCCTTACATACTGTAGGTGAGGCAACTATACAAAAATAAATTAAACTAACTATAATAATCTAAATAAATTCTGAAATCTGTACAAATTATAAATAGTCTTTTGTATAAATATGTATAAGTGTTAAGTGTATGGTGGGTTCCTTTGGTGGGGTTCACATTTCAGAATACCCATTTGTGACATACATTCACATGGCTATGAGAAAAAAAAAAGTCAAAACCATACAAGAAGATGAGATTCTCTAGTCTCTAGAGCTTTCAAAATCCACATTTCACCTTATAGAGAGAATTTATCTATGTTTTTTTTAGCATACTATTATTTTAGACATCGGCAAGTATAAAAATTAGTATAAAGTTTACTAGATATTAATATAGATAATAGTTATATTCTTTTTTTATACATTAATTCTCTAAAAAGAACAATAAAAGTAGGTAGGTAGCTTAAAATATACACCCAGATAACATGCATAAAAGAAAATACAAACAAGTAAGAACTATCAAAATATAGCAACTTTAACAAACTTTCTACTTAAACTTCCATTAGACAGATAAATCTAAACAAGAAGGCAAATAAATCACATATTATTATCAAAATAATGAACAAAAAGCATATTCTATTAAGCATGTTACAAAAGGGAAATATTTTTTTTATAACTTATTTTTCCTATACACATCACTTTATCAATATAAGATCCAAGTGGCTCCCACACTCTTCGTTTAAAAATGGAATAGAGAAAAAATAAGTTGAAGCAAAAAAAATGCAGTAAATTGCGGTGAAAATCTCAAAAACCACAAAATTGTTGTAAGAGCTCAAAATAAGCAGAATCTGTACACACCTTTGACGAAATATCGCGAGAAATTGGGTGAAGAGAAACAATGTGTAAACTGTCAACTTCTCTATGCTTGTTGTTCTCCCAAAGTACTGATCCCTCTTCAAACACAACTACTTATATATAAATAAGGGAATGATCATCAACAGTAACATCTACTTGTATATAAATAAAAAAACAATAACATGAGAATCTAACTAGAAAGTCAAAAACCCCGTGTTCAAAGATGGAACTATACCCAAAAGGGTTAAGAAAAACGCAAGCTTTCACCTCAGGAACAGAACAGAAAAGCCATGAGTGAGCGACTCATTGATTAAGTTTCTGATTAAAAAAAACTTTATTGTGAAATCCTAACAGTGAAGAAGAATGAAGGGAGCCCAACAAATGAAAAAGAACCAAAAAGGGGAAGGGGGAGCAGTGATGTTTGAAGAGTTAAATAATAACCTTTGTATCAAACCAACAAACACTTGGTGTGCGTGTGGTTGTTTTTGAAATAAACTGTTTCAATGCCAGCAAAAGACTCCTTCTGCTTTGTTTCTAAGGTACACTCTGTGTTTCTTCTATGATGGTTCCTCTGTTTTTTCCCTCTGAAGCTTCGGAGAAAATTGCCCCTTGGAGAAGAGGAGAGAAGAGAGAGCAGTTAAAGAACAGAACAATCCTGTTTTCCAAGCCAGATCCACCAATCCTGTTTTCCACCACATGAAAAGCATTAAAGAAGAGAGCAAAAAGAACCAAAAGAGAAAGTCTCTGCTTTTTATGTGTAGGATGAATGATCTTTGATCCCATAAAATCATGGTACCAAAAGCAAGAAGAAGACGTTTCAAAAGAATAAGAAAATGAAAAAAGCGAACCATATGTATTCAGCAATGATCTTCTGCTCATACTCCTTTATCATAAGTTCGGATGATGCAATGTGGCTCTCCAGTGATGACTTGTGATCCAGTGCAAGTTGATGTTCTTCCTTAACTCTGTCTCTCTGGATCTTCATATTTTGAAGTTGTTCTTTTTCTTAGTCTCCCCTGGTTCCAGAAGTTGAAAAGCTGGGTTTTCTTAATGAAGTTGAGAAGCTGGGTTGAGAAGTTGTTCCTTTATCCAGCGGCGTGGGAATCGGCGTCGGAAGCCGCGAGTTCCGGCAAACGGGGCAGGAGCCCCACCGCGCCGCGCTCTTCGTCTCCGTCTTCGTCATCATCGCCTTCTGCGACGAAGATTATTCGTGGGAGAACGACGCCGTCACGGTGGGTGGTGGCCGGGTTGTTAATATTATTGTGAGGGTTGCGGTTACGGTTGCGGTTACAGCAGAGGTAAGAAAATAAGATGAGGGTGGAGAGGAGAACGAGGAAAGCAAGGGCTATGTAGCCAAGGCCAAGGTGGTTGAGGAATGATGAGGTTGAAGACATGGACATGGGTTTGAGGAGAGGAGGAAGAAGAAGGAAAAAGCGTTGTTGTGATTCTTTGGTGAATCCATTTGTGAAGAGTGAGAGAAAAGTGAGAGAGAAAGAGTAAGCGTGTGATGATATTTTAAGAGGGTGGGACGGGGGAGAGAGTGGTGCATTTAATAGTACAATTCATTTATTATAATTTCACAAACTTAAAGGCCACTCACGCAATATAAAAAGTAGTGTACTGAAATTACCACAACCACAAAAATAACATATTCCTCCATAGTCCTTAAAGAACCTCATAGACGATTCCTCAAATCAAAGTGTGCGTTGGAATCGAATCTATATACAATAATTACAAATATCTACTGTTCTTATTTGTATTGAAACAGAACTTGCATTGCATTGTAGGGTGACAAGAAATAGTAGAGGAAATGTTTTATCAACTTTCTTTAAAAAAGAAAAGAAAACAAAAAAAATAAAGACTGGTAAAGTCACATGGAGTCCTCTGAACATATCCATTGATCTTTTTATAACTGTAGTAATGAGGTCCCCCACTTCTGTCTAGTCCAACCAAATTGTTACCATCCCTCTAATATTGACAAAGTAAACGAATGTATAAAAAATAATTCGTTAATTATTTTTGATATGCTAACTACAGTTGTGTAATAAGTATAAATGAAGTTTTGGGTGTGTAATGCCTAATTATGGGACTCATAATTGGTTTCAAAGAAATTGTTAGTGTCGATTTGTTTAAAATCGTTACCAACGATTTGTGTGAAGAGGAAGAATAATTAGAAAGCTTTGGATCAACAATCAATGGCTAGAATCAACTTAGAAAATGAAAGTACCGATTTCATAGTTGTAGAAAATCTTTAAAAAATATTTGTCTTATTTAAAATCGTTAATCTCATTTTCACAATTTTTTGTCTTTTTCTGAAATCGTAAATCACGATTTCTTATGACATTGAAAA
>NC_029788.2:119643045-119644537 GCF_000816755.2 Arachis ipaensis
TGGGTTAATTTTTTTTATATTGATTAAATATATGTAATACATTATTATTGAAAAATTAAGTATTTTTTTTATATGGTGTTTTATACAAATTGGATGATCAGATTTGTTTAATGGAAAAAATAAACTACAAATTGGAGGGTCCGATTTGCTTAAAAGAAAAAATAAATTCCAAATCGAAGGGTCCGATTTGTATTTTTTATTTTTTTATTTGTTAAAATAAAAATCGGATGGTCCGATTTTAACATTAAATTTTTTTTTATTTTTAAGATCACAACTCGAACTATTTGATTAGAATTTTTATTTATTTTTTATTTTTTTCTAAACTCAAAACGAACCATCCAATTTCTACTAAAACACTACTGACACCACATGTATGGAAAGCTTCTCTCATTTCTATAGTGTTGTATCACTCAATCCTCTCCACCACATCAAAAATAAAAAGTGTAATAGCTAGTACTGTAATTCATAGATATAAAATAGTATACAGTATATGCATTACGTACAGTACGTATAGCAGTAGAACTACTTAAAAATTAATCAACCTTAAAATGCCAGTTACTATTTTTCATAAAATAAAAAATTATTTAATTTTTCAAAACATTAATCAAAAAGATACAATTAGTCTTTAATTAACAATGTCTAAAAATTATTAGTGCTTTAGCACATTTAACCGGTCTTTTTGTCTTTTTATAATTAGAATAATTTAAAGGCCAAATATTATTTGTGGTAAACTAGGAATAATTTATAAAATTCTAAACTAATCTCATGGTTTCATTTCTAAAATTTGGGAAAAAAAATATAATCATAAAAATTATAAATTAATTTAGTACTTACTAAATATTAAATCATTCAACAAAATTGCTCTCTAATAGTTCTACCAAATAAATATAATTTTGTCGTCAATTAGTTATAACTCAAATAGCATAATTTTTCTATATTTACTTAGAAGTTGTGGGTTCGAATCTCCATATATTTAGTAAAAAAAATGATATAATTTTATCTAACGAATATTAAATTGATTTTTTTTTTATTATTAGATATCTTTTGTAATATAAAAATAATTTATTCTTTTATATGTATAATGTAAATATTGTAGTTTCTTTCCCATTTAATACTAGTGAAATGTAAATCTTATTTAAATTATTAAACATAGCTAATAATAAATGAGATATGAATTATTAACACATGAATTATCACACAACAATACACACAAAGATCATAAAAATTAAGATATAATATTTGGTAATGATATTGTGTACGTGTAGAAAAGAGACGCAGATGGGAGAGCAGTGTGAAATTTTCTTGATTCCCCTAAGAACAAGACACAATGGCTACAAAGTTGGGCCCTCACATGGTACAGCTTATGATAACGCCTTCCACCACTCTTCATTCATTCATGTTTATTGCTTTGGATCACACGTGTTCACTTTTTGTCTCAAAAAAATTATATATTCTTTGTTTCATAGAGAATGGCAAACATGCTGGGGTGTTT
>NC_029788.2:119645175-119646767 GCF_000816755.2 Arachis ipaensis
AAACTTAAATTATTAAATAATTTAACTAATTTTATTAAATTATTATCTAATAATTTTTTACATTAATTTTATATAAAAATAACTATAAATAAATTTTTATTAAAAAATATTATGATAAAAAAATAAAAAATAATGTTGTATCTATTTTGATTGAATGTCAAAAATAATAAAAAAAATTGTTTAAATTTTGTTGAATGTGGTATTAAAGTGTTAATTAAAAAAATATCACAGGAAGATGTTATATCTCGATAAATGAGTGTGTTGTACAAAAATTGAACCCCTAACTTATTATATACGAACGTGATAAAAAATTTATTATTTTTTGGTTTGTTTTATTTAGGTCATTAAACAAGTAAATTAAAAAATAGCTTGTTTTCTCATCAAAGTCAAAGTAGGGTAGGTGAGGTTATACCGCAAAGAAGCATTATTGAGTCTAATATTAAATACTATATTAGGCCCCTTCAATTAACTTAATGGAAGAGTACAATTTGAGGGTCTAGTACATAAAAACTAGTGCAGTTCCATGCTCTGCAAAGTTGTAATTGCAGGGCTATGCCACATTTAGATATCCTATATATGATTTAGGGTGTCACAAATTTCAACCAAGAAATAGGAGGCCATTTATTTTCTCCACTCCTAATGTTTCAATGAACACAAAGAAGATTTCTGTAATCTTTATCCAACATGCATATGAATCATTATATTTTTAATTAATTATAACATATATGTATTTTTATTTTTATTTTTATTTTTTGTGGAAAGAGATGTAGAGGAAGTGTGTTACAGTGACGTAGATTTACATATTTCAAGGGAGCAAGAACTCTATGGGGGAGATAGAGAAGGGGGATACTGGAATAAGACCCTGTTTCAGCTCTATTTTTGAACACAACACAGGCTTCATACTTGAAACTTGCAACTACTCTAGCCTATTAGGATGGTCCATCCCTGTAAATTTTCTTTATGGGTATAAAAATAATAATAATGCTTCTTTATCATATTGGTACGCAGTTAGTATATTTGGGTGAGTTAGGACCACCCTAGTATTAATCATCATATATATATATGGTAGGGTTACTGCTAACAAATACGGAAGGCATGCATAGCTAAAATTTTTATTTTTAAGAAATAAAGAAAGAAAACATAAACATAAACATAAAGAAACCAACATATATTGTCTCAGTCAAATTACAGAAGCATACGTAAACCTGGAATAGGGGTGTAGGGACCATTATTTAATAAACTTTTATGTATATTTATAATAAATTTATTTGTTAGGAATATAAGTTTAGATAGAGTAATATTCATTAATATTGAATATAGGTTTAGATGCTCTTTAAATTTGAGTTGTTAGGTTTATATCAAATTATTTTAATATTTAATTTTACTGAAATTATTAATAACATCTTGTGTTTACATATAAGTAAATGATGTCGAAAGTGAGCCAACGACTCCTTTTAATGCTAGGTGATAGCAATAGACACCGGAGAATAAATATTTAAAATTTTTATGTAATTAGATGATATTAAAATATTGAAGTTGTTATTTTATTATATTTTTTTAAAAAAATAGTAATAATTATATATAACAATATC
>NC_029788.2:119648094-119655951 GCF_000816755.2 Arachis ipaensis
TTATATAAAATGGTAAAAACTTAAATTATTAAATAATTTAACTAATTTTATTAAATTATTATCTAATAATTTTTTACATTAATTTTATATAAAAATAACTATAAATAAATTTTTATTAAAAAATATTATGATAAAAAAATAAAAAATAATGTTGTATCTATTTTGATTGAATGTCAAAAATAATAAAAAAAATTGTTTAAATGGTGTTGAATGTGGTATTAAAGTGTTAATTAAAAAAATATCACAGGAAGATGTTATATCTCGATAAATGAGTGTGTTGTACAAAAATTGAACCCCTAACTTATTATATACGAACGTGATAAAAAATTTATTATTTTTTGGTTTGTTTTATTTAGGTCATTAAACAAGTAAATTAAAAAATAGCTTGTTTTCTCATCAAAGTCAAAGTAGGGTAGGTGAGGTTATACCGCAAAGAAGCATTATTGAGTCTAATATTAAATACTATATTAGGCCCCTTCAATTAACTTAATGGAAGAGTACAATTTGAGGGTCTAGTACATAAAAACTAGTGCAGTTCCATGCTCTGCAAAGTTGTAATTGCAGGGCTATGCCACATTTAGATATCCTATATATGATTTAGGGTGTCACAAATTTCAACCAAGAAATAGGAGGCCATTTATTTTCTCCACTCCTAATGTTTCAATGAACACAAAGAAGATTTCTGTAATCTTTATCCAACATGCATATGAATCATTATATTTTTAATTAATTATAACATATATGTATTTTTATAACACGAAGATCATTGACCACGCCAACCAATTTATTGATGTAACTATCATCAACGGCAAAATTGGCTTCTTTAACCCTTTCATCGTCCCTAACATTTTAAGAAAACATATAACCACCGTCCATCTATCATCTTCCTCTTTCCGCTCACTTGACTCCTCAGGTAATACCTGCTTGTCCTTGACGCAGGAAAGAGCCCGACACGTCAAGGAAACTGGAACGAGCATCGAGAAGAATAAACCGCCTTTTACGTTTGCGCAGATATGGTTGCATGCTTTTGCAATCGTGAATGGAAACATCTCTGAAGGAACGTGGCAAAGTAACCCAACACGCTTCCAACTGCCATAAAAAATGCGAAGAGAGTGTTTGCCAGTCAGATTTTTCATTGGTCGCTGGCGGCAAGGTCACCAAAGAAGCCTCGGCAAGGGACTTGGATCATGTTAATCGACATGTCCAACATCCAGAACCCAATCATAAAGAGCACAATGATGCGTGGCCGAGGTTTCGTACAGGAGAGTGAGTCTCAAAAGGCGTAGCCGATGTTTACGGAGAAGCAAATCATCAAAAGAGCTCTGATAAGGAAAACGACACTGGCATGGATAAAAGGACGGTGTCACCCTTATTTATAGGTGCATCTGATGTTGTAGTAACCGAGGATGGGCTCGAAAATCAAGTTGAAAACAGGGCCACCGAGCCAGACGAATGAGATCCATCTGACAGCTACTTCCAAAATCTAGCAGACGGGTATTAGGATTGTTAGCTATATATACGAGGCAAAGTGTATTCTGCAGCGATGGAGGCCACCATGACCAGCTTCCAGACTAGGCTTGGCTGCACCACAGCTGAATACTATTAGGGCTGCGCTAGAGCTGACCCCAACTCCAGCTGTGCTTGTCTCTTGACTACGTAATGTTACATTCGAAGGATAAGATTTTTTACGGAGAGCGCGTTCGAGGGATGCGGAGAGCGCATTCAAAGGATGGTAAATGTGTTTGACGGAGAGAGGCAGAGAGGTCTTCGAAGGATAGAGAGTGTTTTTGACAAAGAGATAAAGGTGAGAGTGTGCTTGACGAAAAGTGACAGAGGTGTTCGAGGGAAGGATAGTGTGTTTGACTGAGAGAGACAGAGGTGAGATTGTGTTTGACGGAAAGTAACGGAGGTGTTCGTGGGATGGAGAGTGTGTTCAACACCTCTGTCTCTATCTGTCTCTATCTATGGTTGCATGCTTTTGCAATCGTGAATGGAAACATCTCTGAAGGAACGTGGCAAAGTAACCCAACACGCTTCCAACTGCCATAAAAAATGCGAAGAGCGTGTTTGCCAGTCAGATTTTTCGTTGGTCGCTGGCGGCGAGGTCACCAAAGAAGCCTCGGCAAGGGACTTGGATCATGTTAATCGACATGTCCAACATCCAGAACCCAATCATAAAGAGGACAATGATGCGTGGCCGAGGTTTCCTACAGGAGAGTGAGTCTCAAAAGGCGTAGCCGATGTTTACGGAGAAGCCAATCATCAAAAGAGCTCTGATAAAGGAAACGACACTGGTATGGATAAAAGGATGGTGTCACCCTTGTTTATAGGTGCATCTGCTGTTGTAGTAACCAAGGATGGACTCGAAAACCAAGTTGGAAACGGGGCCACCGAGCCAGACAAATGAGATCCATCTGACAGCTACTTCGAAAATCTAGCAGACGGGTATTAGCATTGTTAGCTATACATACGAGGCAAAGTGTATTCCGGCAGCGATAGAGGCCACCATGACAAGCTTCCAGACTAGGCTTGGCTGCACCGCTGCTGAAGACTATTAGGGCTGCGCTAGTGCTGACCCCGACTCCAGCTGTGGTGGTCTCTTGACTACGTAATGTTACATTCGATGGATAAGATTTTTTTACGGAGAGCGCATTCGAGGGATGCGGAGAGCGCATTCAAGGGATGGTAAATGTGTTTGACGGAGAGAGGCAGAGAGCTCTTCGAGGGATAGAGAGTGTTTTTGACAAAGAGATAAAGGTGAGAGTGTACTCGACGAAAAGTGACAGACGTATTCGAGGGAAGGATAGTGTGTTTGACTGAGAGAGACAGAGGTGAGATTGAGTTTGACGGAAAGTAACAGAGGTGTTCGTGGGATGGAGAGTGTGTTCAACACCTCTGTCTCCCTCCCTCAAGCACACTTTCCATCCTTCGAATGCACTCTCCGCATCCCTCGAACGCGCTCCCCGTCAGACACTCCCTCCATCCCTCGATCTTTACACTTCATAGTCATGAGACCGGCGCAGCCGAAATGGGGATCTTCACCGGCGCAACCAGAAACGGGGTCACCACCGGCGCAGCCATGCTCAGTATGGAAGTTGTTCATCATAGCCTCCATCGCCATCGGAATCCACTTTGCCTTGGCTGTACAACTATCAATGCTAATACCCAACTGCCAGATTTTTGGAGTACTTTTCAGATTGATCTCTTGCTCTGGCTCGGTGGCCCCATTTCCAACTTGGTTCTCGAGCCCATCCTCGGTTATTACAGCAATTGGTGCGCCTGTAAACTCGAGCACCATCCTTTTATCCTTGCCGGTGTCGTTGCCGTCACCATAGCTCTTTTGACAATTGGCTTTTCCGCAGACATCGGCTACGCCTTTTGAGACACCCTCTCCGATACAGAACCTCGACCATGCACCATAGCCATCTTTGTGATCAGGTTCTGGATGTTGGACACGTCGATAAACTTGATCCAGGTCCCCTGCCGAGCCTTCCTTGGTTACCTTGCCGCCAGCGACCAACGGCAAATCCGACTGGCAAACACGCTATTCGCATTCTTCATGGCAGTGGAAAACGTGCTAGGTTACTTGGCCATGTTCCTTCAGAGATTCCCGACAATATTCCCATTCACGATTACAAAAGCATGCGACCCTATCTGCGCAAACGTGAAAGGGTGATTATTCTTCTCAATCCTCCTTCTAGTGTCTTTGACAACTGTGGCTCTGTCTTGCGTCAAGGATAAACAGGTATTACCTGAGGAGTCAAGCGAGAGGAAAGAGGAAGATAATAGATGGGCGGTGGTTACATATTTCTGGGAAATGTTAGGGACGATGAAGGGGCTGAGGAAGCCGATGTTATCGCTGATGCCTGTAACATCAATGAACTGCTTGACAGGATCAATGTTCTTCATGTACATCTCTGATTGGATGGGAATTGAGGTATACGGTGGGAAGCCTATGATTAAAGTGCATACAGTGCGCGACACAGGCTACTAGTATGAAAATTGTGGTCTTCTACTAAGTTGGTTGGTTATGGGTACTATGTCCTTGGCTGTGGGACCCATTGCACGTGCGCTTAGTGGTGCCAAAAATCTTTGGGGAGCTGGAAATTTTATCCTTGCTGGTGCCTTGGCTTTGACGGTTTACATCGCAAGCTAGCTAAGGAAGAGTGGCTCGAGTGCCATGTTGACCTCCGCTTCTATGATCGTTACCCCTCCAACTCCTTTCGGATTGGGGTTTTGAGCTTCTTAGCCCAGATGGTGTTTGAGGGGTAACGATCTTAGATTCCGAGGTCAACATAATGCTTCAGCCGCTCGTCTTTAGCTAGCTTGCTGATGTAAACACTCGTAGCCAAGCCACCAGCAAGATAAAATTTTCAACCCCCAAGGATTTTTTGCCCCACAAATCGCTCGCCCAATGGGTCCCACAGCCAAAGACATAGCACCCATAACAAACCAATTTAGCATAAGACCACAATTTCTATATCGGTAGCCTGTGTCGTACACTATATCCACTTTAATCCCAGGCTTCCCACTGTACACATCCCTCTCCATCCAATTAGAGATGAACACGAAGATCATTGACCACGCCAATGAATTTATTGATGTAACTATCATCAACGTCAAAATCGGCTTCTTCAACCCTTTCATCATCCCTAACATTTTACAAAAATATATAACCATCGTCCATCTATCATCTTCCTCTTTCCGCTCACTTGACTCCTCACGTAGTACCTGCTTGTGCTTGGCGCAGGAAAGAGTCCGACACGTCAAGGACACTCGAACGAGCACCGAGAAGAATAAACCGCCTTTTACGTTTGCGCAGATATAGTTGCATGCTTTTGAAATCGTGAATGGAAACATCTCTGAAGGAACGTGGCCAAGTAACCCAGCATGCTTCCCACTGCCATAAAAATGCGAAGAGCGTGTTTGCCAGTCAGATTTTTCGTTGGTCGCTGGCGGCAAGGTCACCAAAGAAGGCTCGGCAGGGGACTTGGATCATGTTAATCGACATGTCTAACATCCAGAACCCAACCATAAAGAGGACAATGATGCGTGGCTGAGGTTTCGTACAGGAGAGTGAGTCTCAAAAGGTGTAACCGATATTTACGGAGAAGCCAATCATCAAAAGAGCTCTGATAAGGGAAACGACACTGGTATGGATAAAAGGACGGTGTCACCTTTGTTTATAGGTGCATCGGCTGCTGTAGTAACCGAGGATGGGCTCGAGAACCAAGCTGGAGACGGGGCCATCGAGCCAGACGAATGAGATCCATCTGACAGCTACTTCGAAAATCTAGCAGACAGGTATTAGAATTGTTAGCTATACATACGAGGCAAAGTGTATTCCGGCAGCAATAGAGGCCACCATGACTATTATGGCTGCGCTAGTGCTGACCCCGACTCCAGCTGTGCCGGTCTCTTGACTACGTAATGTTACATTCGAGGGATAGAGAGATTTTTTACGGAGAGCGCGATCGAGGGATGCGGAGAGCGCATTCAAGGGATGAAAAATGTGTTTGATGGAGAGAGAGACAGAGAGATCTTCGAGGGATAGAGTGTTTTTGACAGAGAGATAAGGGTGAGAGTGTGCTTGACGAAAAGTGACAATTTGTTCGAAGGAAGGATACTGTGTTTGACTGCGAGAGACAAACGTGTTCGTGTTCTTCTTGTACAACACTGATTAGATGGGAAAGGAGGTATACTGTAGAAACCTGGGATGCAACGTATAACATCGGCACGTGGTATAGAGCTCAGGGTCTTTTTATAAACTAAGTGATTATGGGTGTTATGTCTTCGGGTGTAGAGCCCATTTGGTGTGCGCTTGGTGGCTCCAAGAACGTTTGGGAAATTCTCAATTTTATCCTTGATGTTGGCTTCTCATTCTTCATGGTAGTAGGGTTTTCGGTTCGTCACTGGCGACAAAGTCCCCAAAGAATGAGATACCTGCTTGTCTTGGATGCAGAATAGAGCCACACTCGTCAACAATAGTAGAAGAAGATGAAACCTTTCAGGTTTGGACGAAACTTAGCGCACACTTCTGTCAGCCATTGCTATTTTCTAAATTTAACATATCCATTGACAAAATTAAACATCCAAAATTTAATTGGCAACAAGAGCAAAATGGAGTAAGCATAGTCCAAGAATCTATTGACGCTGTCTCTAAACTCTTGGCTATGTCTTGGTAAACTCATCCAATTCTTGGAAAAATCTAATTGTTCATAGTGATATTACTATTAAACTAAGAATCTAGGTAGCAAAAATAATGTAATTTTTATGTCCGCTAACACCTTAAAAGAATATTAATAGATGAATGAATTCTATTACTAATTCAAAAGAAGGCAAATATTTCATCAAAAGAACAATATACATAAAAAAAAAGTGTAAAAGAATAACATAAACATATAAAAACAAATAAATATAAGATAAAAATATCTTACGAGGTCATGACGTAACAATTTGCTATATATGCACAATTTGTAATTATCGCCAAAGATTCGTAAATATTTTTTATCAATCTCCTTCAAAAGATAAAAAAACAAACACCAATATTAACAATTAATAATAACTAACTATATTAGAAGAAAATAGCAATAGCTAATGAGAGTAGTTTGTTTTAAGAGGACAACCAAGGAAAAATAATTAACATAAATTCTTTGGGAGTAGCTTGATTTTTCAGCCAAAAGACAAGGAGGAATAATCAACATAAATTCTTAGAAAGCTTAATATTTAAAATAAAAAAAAATAGTTTACTTAACATACAGAATGTAAATAAAAAAAAAAGAGAGAGAGAGAATGACTCCCAAAGTATAATTTTGTAGATATACATATATATTATCTACTATAAATGTAGACAGCTTAAATTAGTGGTAATAGTCAAATATAATTCCTTGATAATATAAAGTTATCAATAACGAACTAATTAACAATTTTGGTCTAATACAATGTTCTAATCCTAAAATTATAGCTATGACATTGACGTTTATCATTGACAAAATGAACTAAATTCTTCCATTGCTAATAATCATTGCACGTTAGAAACTAACAAGTTTCAGCACAATTATCATTTAGCAACAACAAGAATCTATGAAACGGAAATCAGAATTGCAACAAACAAGAAATGTAATTAAATCATTCAAAGATAGTAAGCTTTCTGTTATTATTTCCTGTTTCATTTTCAGAATTTTAGGAATGAAAAAGTGAAAATAGTTATTTTTTTATTTCATCACCTATTTTCAATTTTTCTTCACAAAATCTTGAAAATAGAACGCCAAATATAAAAATAAGTAAACAAAAACAAAAACCAAACTGGACATAATGTTGACTTCATCAAAACCAATAAGGTTGGGAATACGACTTCACACGGCAAAAAAATATTTTTTTTATAGAAGGGGAGGGTGGTCCTATCTTGCTAGTAATGACTTCTTAAATCGCCCTTAAAGACAAATATTTAAAGAATATATTTTAAATTATTCTAATAAATTTTAACATATTTTAGTTTTTAATAAACTTTTATTACTTTACAAATTTAAAAAATTATTTTTATTATATTATAAATTTTATTATAATATAATTAGATTCCTGCAAAAATTATTATAAAATACATTAATTTTTTCTATAGAGATTATTTCGTCTAAAGAATCTTAAAAGTACTAAAAGTTTGTTGAGTATGCTTTAAAACTATCTAATTAGAGACTTTGTTGGTTTCTGTTGCGTGAAAAAAGTGAGCAACAAAATGATTCATTAAGATAAGATAAATGAATATGGGAGCATGAAAAATATCGGTTTAATTTTTCGATAGGGTTGAAAATGGTGTTCTCTGTTTCTTAAATCTTAAGGTTTTTTTTTTTAAAAAAAAAA
>NC_029788.2:119657289-119661138 GCF_000816755.2 Arachis ipaensis
ATAATGATTTCTTTCATTCTTTTCTTATATAATAGTATTTGAATATATAACATGAATATATTGCTTTAAAATTATTTTTATAATATATTATTAAAATTTGTCTTTTATTATATTATTTTAAATAAGAAAAACAAAAAAATAAAAGAAAAAAAAAAGCTGGTGATAAATGTTAAATAGATCTCTATAATTAAAAATGATTTTTTTCTCATTCTCTTTAAATTTTGTTTCTTTACTTTTGTTTATCTACTTATTTATAATATATTAAAGGTGAAACTAAATATTGTTATCTGAAAAACTAACACATAATATAAGTAAAAAATATTGCATATACATCTTAATAGTGAAGTTGACATATTTGTTTCATTCAATATTTTCTTCGTCCATCTTTAATTATTTACTAATATTAAGATCATTTTCGTTTCGTTTACTTTTCTTACTAATAATACTTACTTGAGTAATTAAGTTTAGTTTATACTAATATTAAAATTGTCCTATTTATTATTTTATTCATTTAAAGAAAATATATTTTTTTAACTCAATTTACATTCAATTAATTAAATTAAAAATATATTTTGTGACAATTTCACTTAATATATCATATTTATTTTTTTTATTTTTTTCCAATAAAATAAATTAATAACACTTATCTTACTTGTAGAATATCATTTTCTATTAAGCAATTTTTTTATTAAGCAAATATGTAAGCTCATGTTTTATAAAAGAATAGAAATCTTACAATAAAATCATCAGCTTAACTCACCCAATGATACAATTTTAATATATATCTACTCAAACTAGCTTGAAGCTACTTTGGATAAAAAAGACATTTTCAAATCAAATAAACCGTCTAAAATATGTAACGGTTGCATATCCACCATACACTTTCTTTGTGAATGTCCACAATTTTTTTTTTCTTAAATCTAGACTATTTGTATTTTTTTATACTAAATCTGACTGGTTACAAACAATAAAATAGTCATATTCCAAAAACTACATTGAAATAGGTGAAAAGCTTCTTATATTATAATTATTCTTTTCATGTGTGGTTTTAAGAATTGAGATTCCTACCAAACAATTTTTTATTGATTTCTTCTAGTTCATATTATCAAACACTTTGATTATTTATACGGTAGTTAAAAAAATCAAATCAAGAATTAATTACAAAATTGTTTATCCAAGTATGCTTTTTAAATAATTAAATATTATAAATGCTCTTTTATTATACTCGATATTGTGTAAAAAAATAAAAAAAAAGGTTGATAAACACTAATAAATTAAAATATATATGTAGTAGGTAAATGGTGATGTAATCTTTGATCATAGTTATAGGTATTTACTATTAATGAAATAAATTAAGAAAAATTCAATCCGACGCATATTTCACAATATAATTTAAAAAATATAAATATGCATGTAATAAATTTTTTATTTGTATTTATTATTAAAATGAGATTAAATAGCAAATCAAAGAGTGAGTACTCACAGAGTACTAAAATATATAAACTAAGACTAAATTTTTTTTTATCTTCATCCCTTCTAAAACTCATGAATGATAAAATAATTTATTTTTAGTAAAAAATTCATTAAAGCATACACTTTTTCTTTAAAAATTACTTCATTTTTTATCCATATAAATCATATGATTGCAAAAAATATATACTCCGTTTTCTTTCTCTCAATTTTTTTGTAACTTAATTTAGCATAAACAAATATTTTTTCTAATCAACGTAAACCGCTAGAGGAACACAGAAACCGCTAAATTAAGTTACAACCATATCTGCGCAAACATAAAAGGCGGTTTATTCTTCTCGATGCTCGTTCCAGTTTCCTTGACGTGTCGGGCTCTTTCCTACGTCAAGGACAAGCAGGTATTACCTGAGGAGTCAAGTGAGCGGAAAGAGGAAGATGATAGATGGACGGTGGTTATATGTTTTCTTAAAATGTTAGGGACGATGAAAGGGTTAAAGAAGCCAATTTTGCCGTTGATGATAGTTACATCAATAAATTGGTTGGCGTGGTCAATGATCTTCGTGTTCATCTCTGATTGCACATCATATATATTGTGGGATAGTATGGTCATTTCTATTTCTTAATGGTAAATATTGTCAAATAAAATAGTGTAAGAAATTAGAAGAAAATGAATTTATAAGTTTAGGAAATATTAATTTATTTTTCAATAGACTAAATTATATATTGAATAACAAAAGTTATTATTGTTTCTCTTCACACTAACTAATACTCAATAATGGTATTTCGGTACACCATGTTATCAAGAAATAGTAATCGATTTAATAACTTTTGTAATGACATAAGTTTATGAATTTGAAAATTTAAAAACCATTTCATAAAATGTGAAGTTTTAACAAGTAACAATGTTGATCATATTGTTTTGACTTCAAGAATGAATACGATACCAACAAATAAAATTGTCCTAAATAAATTTTAACAAAGACAAAAGTCCATGAAAAATTAATATATTTTAAAGATAAATATAATTTTGATATTGTTATATATAATTATTACTATTTTTTTAAAAAAATATAATAAAATAACAACTTCAATATTTTAATATCATCTAATTACATAAAAATTTTAAATATTTATTCTCCGGTGTCTATTGCTATCACCTAGCATTAAAAGGAGTCGTTGGCTCACTTTCGACATCATTTACTTATATGTAAACACAAGATGTTATTAATAATTTCAGTAAAATTTAACATTAAGATAATTTGATATAAACCTAACAATTCAAATTTAAAGAGCATCTAAATCTATATTCAATATTAATAAATATTACACCATCCAAACTTATATTCCTAACAAATAAATTTATTATAAATATAGTTACCCTACCATATATGATGATTAATACTAGGGTGGTCCTAACACACCCAAATATATTAACTGCGTACCAATATGATAAAGAAGCATTATCATTATTTTTATACACATAAAGAAAATTTACAGGGATGGACCACCCTAATAGGCTAGAGTAGTTGCAAGTTTCAAATATGAAGCCTGTGTTGCGTTCAAAAATAGAGCTGAAACAGGGTCTTATTCCAGTATCCCCCGCCATTTGTGGAGTACCTAGTTAGTTGACCCTTCTCTATCTCCCCCATAGAGTTCTTGCTCCCTTGAAATATGTAACTCTACGTCACTGTAACACATTTCCTCTACATCTCTTTTTACAAAAAATAAAAATAAAAATAAAAATAAAAATACATATGTTATAATTAATTAGAAATATAATAATTCATATACTTGTTGGATAAAAATTACAGAAATCTTCTTTGTGTTCATTGAAACATTAGGAGTGGAGAAAATAAATGGCTTCCTATTTTTTGGTTGAAATTTGTGACACCCTAAATCATATATATATAGGAAATGTAAATGTGGCATAGCCCTACAATTACAACTTTGCAGAACATGGAACTGCACTAGTTTTCATGTACTAGACCCTCAAATTGTAATCCTCCATTAAATTAACAATTGAAGGGGCCTAACATAGTATTTAATATTGGACCTAATAATGTTTCTTCGCTGTACAACTTCACGTATTCTACTTTGACTTTGACGAGAAAACAACCTATTTTTCAATTCACTTGTTTAATAACCCAAATAAAACAAATTAAAAAATAATAAATTTTTTTGTCATGCTCGTATATAATAAGTTAGGGGTCTAATTTTTGTACAACACACTCATTTATCGAGATGTAGCATCTCTCTGTAATATTTTTTTAATTAACACTTTAATATCACATTCAACACTAGTAAAACAATTTTTTTATTGTTTTCGACATTCAATCAAAATAGATACAATATTATTTTCTTATTTTTTTATCATAATAT
>NC_029788.2:119661469-119664138 GCF_000816755.2 Arachis ipaensis
GGGGTATTAGGGTTATAGGTACTTTCTATTTTTATGTAAAGTTCTTTTTCTCATGCTTTTTCATGTTAAGCTATTTTTGGAAAGGGCACATGTTGAGCAAGCACATACATAGCGCGTGTAAAACACCCCAGCATGTTTGCCATTCTCTATGAAGCAAAGAATATATAATTTTTTTGAGACAAAAAGTGTACACGTGTGATCCAAAGCAATAAACATGAATGAATGAAGGGTGGTGGAAAGAAACTACAATATTTACATTATACATATAAAAGAATAAATCATTTTTATATTACAAAAGATATCTAATAATGAAAAAAATCAATTTAATATTCGTTAGACAAAATTTATTATTTTTTACTAAATATATGGAGATTCGAACCTACAACTTCTAAGTGAATATAGAAAAATTATGCTATTTGAACTATAACTAATTGACGACAAAATTATATTTGTTTAGTAGAACTACTAGAGAACAGTTTTGTTGAATGATTTAATATATATTGTCTATTGTGAAAAAATTTAAAGTTTAATTCTTAAAGGATCAAGACAATATATTCTAATTTCGAGATTTTTATTTAGTTCCGTATAAAAGACATAAATTTATAATATTTGACCTTTAAATTATTCTAATTATAAAAAGACCAATTAAATGTGCTAAAGCACTAATAATTTTTGGACATTATTAATTAAAGACTAATTGTATCTTTTTGATTAAGTTTTGAAAAGATTAAATAATTTTTAATTTTATGAAAAACTAGTAACTGCCATTTTAAGGTTCATTAATTTTTAAGTAGTTCTACTGCTATACGTACTGTACATAATGCATATACTGTATACTATTTTATATCTATGAATTACAGTACTAGCTATTACTGCATGAATTAAATAATTTGGTTACGTGTATATATATGCATGATGAATATGATGATCAAGTAGTCTTCTTGAAAGCTTTCACCAACGGCCTTTTAGCTATTAATACTCCATCTTTATTTATCTTTTACCAACTTTATCCTTTATGTATATTATTATATTATTTATAGAAATATCTAAATTAAAATGATAAGATAATATACAAAAATTATTTAAGTTGGTGTCTATTTTAGTAATTTTTTATCTAAAAGTGATTTTGAGTAGTATAATCCAAACAACATTTATTTTACTATAATCCATTTTGATATAAAGATTGCCAAACATAAATCACTTTAACACAAACTTACTTTTCATCAAAATCAAGTTTGCAAAATCAATTTTATACAAACTCCCATTTGCAAACTGTAATCTAAACACACACTACAAAGTTGGGCCCCGACATGGTACAACTTATGATAACGCATATCCACACCATTGTTCTGAAAACCGAACCGGACCGGCCGGTTCAACCGGGAATCGGTCTTCTAGCCGGTTCGGTTGAGGTGCAAAACCGTTTGGCAAAAAACTGGTATAAAAACCGGTCGAACCGGCGGTTAACCGGTGAACCGGTAAAACTGAACGGTTTTTTAACGGTTTTATAGCTCAGCATATAAAAAGGTTGAGAGCAGCATCCTTAGTTCCCTTCCCTCACACAAAAACGGAACCCTAACCCACTATTCCTCTATCTCTCAGCAACCAGCAGCAGCAGCCACTGCCTCCGTCGCCGCCGAACCCTTCTCGTCAGCCAAAGGGTGCCGTCGCGCCGGCAGTGACGGACAGAGGGTCAGATTGAAGTCCTTGGCCGTCGATCCTCTTCTCCTCCACGCCGTCGCCTCTGTACTTGCATGTCGAAGCTCGTTGCCTTCTTCTACCCTTGTCTACATTGTCGTCGTGGTTGTGGACTTGCAGATCGAGGAGCTGTCAGTTTGAATCATATCCTCGTCTCTGTCTCGCCGTTCTACCCTCCCCGGAAAATGAGTTTCGTTCCTCCCTCGTCTTGGTCTCCGTCTCTGTCTCGCCATTCCTCCCTCGTCTCTGTCTCTGTCTCACCGTTCCTCCTTCGCTAGCAGTTGAGTTTTGTTCCAACCTCGTCTGTCTCTGTCTCTATCTCTGGGTTTTATTATTCTGAGTTCCTGTTTTGTATGACTCTGGAACCGAATAATCTTTATGATTATGAGTATGCACGGCTGAAATCTATGTTTGCTTCCATTTATGTTTGTTCATTTTGTTTTATTGATTCTGAGTTACTGTGATTATTGAGTTGCTGTTCGTTTGTGTTTTTTTTTCTAAGTTAGGGTTATTGGGGGGTGTGATTTGCTGAACTTGAATTGTGAGTGTCCTTGGATTGTGAGTGTATCTGAATTTCAATTTCTGAAGGTTGAGTTGCTGCATTTTCTGATGCTTTTGGATTTTCTGGCTTGTATAGTTGTATGTATTTGGATTGGGAGTGATTATTCTGGTTCTAGGTATTTATACTCTGAGAGTTAATTAGAAATAAAAATTTTTTAATATTTAATTATTTATGCTAATTATTATTTATGTTAATTATTTTAATTATATATTAAATTTTTAATAATTTTATTGTATATTTAATTAAACCGGTCTAACCACGGTTCGATTCCGGTTGAACCATTGAATCATTAAACCAGTTACTTGACCGGTTTAATGACCGGTTCGGTTTTTGCAACCTTGCACACAACCTATGAGATTTGAGCTTAATTATATGGTTACATTATTTAACCATGAATTTTTATTCTTAT
>NC_029788.2:119670863-119671814 GCF_000816755.2 Arachis ipaensis
CCCGTCTCTGTCTCTGTCTCGCCATTCTTCCCTCATCTCTGTCTTTGTCTCGCCGTTCCTCCTTCGCCAGCAGTTGAGTTTTGTTCTAACCTCGTCTATCTCTGTCTCGCCTGTCTATGAGTTTTATTATTCCGAGTTTCTGTTTTTGTATGATTCTGGAACTGAATAATGTTCATGATTTTGAGTATGCATGGCTGAAATCTATGTTTGCTTCCATTTATGTTTGTTCATTTTGTTTTATTGATTCTGAGTTACTGTGATTATTGAGTTGCTGTTCGTTTGTGTTTTTTTTTCTAAGTTAGGGTTATTGGGGGGTGTGATTTGCTGAACTTGAATTGTGAGTGTCCTTGGATTGTGAGTGTATCTGAATTTCAATTTCTGAAGGTTGAGTTGCTGCATTTTCTGATGCTTTTGGATTTTCTGGCTTGTATAGTTGTATGTATTTGGATTGGGAGTGATTATTCTGGTTCTAGGTATTTATACTCTGAGAGTTAATTAGAAATAAAAAATTTTTAATATTTAATTATTTATGCTAATTATTATTTATGTTAATTATTTTAATTATATATTAAATTTTTAATAATTTTATTGTATATTTAATTAAATCGGTCTAACCACGGTTCGACCCCGATTGAACCATTAAACCATTAAACCAGTTATTTGACCGGTTCAATGACCGGTTCGGTTTTCGCAACCTTGATCCACACATGACACTTCCACCACCCTTCATTCATTCATGTTTATTGCTTTGGATCACACGTGTTCACTTTTTGTCTCAAAAAAATTATATATTCTTTGCTTCATAGAGAATGGCAAACATGCTGGGGTGTTTTACACGCGCCATGTATGTGCTTGCTCAATGTTCCCTTTCCAAAAATAGCGTAACACGAAAAAGCATGAGAAAAAGAACTTTACGTGAAAATAGAAAGTACCTATAACCCTAATACCCCC
>NC_029788.2:119672871-119676843 GCF_000816755.2 Arachis ipaensis
GTATCTATTTTGATTGAATGTCAAAAACAATAAAAAAATTATTTTATTGGTGTTAAATGTGGTATTAAAGTGTTAATTAAAAAGATATCACAGGGAGATGTTATATCTCGATAAATGAGTGTGCTGTATAAAAATTGGACCCCTAATTTATTATATACGAGCGTGACAAAAAATTTATTATTTTTTTATTTATTTTATTTGGGTCATTAAACAAGTAAATTAAAAAATAGCTTGTTTTCTCGTCAAAGTCAAAGTAGGGTAGGTGAGGTTATACTGCAAAGAAGCATTATTGAGTCTAATATTAAATACTATATTAGGCCCCTTCAATTGTTAACTTAATTGGAAGAGTACAATTTGAGGGTCTAGTACATGAAAACTAGTGCAGTTCCATGCTCTGCAAAGTTGTAATTGTAGGGCTATGCCACATTTAGATATCCTATATATGATTTAGGGTGTCACAAATTTCAACCAAGAAATAGGAGGCCATTTATTTTCTCCACTCCTAATGTTTCAATGAACACAAAGAAGATTTCTGTAATCTTTATCCAACATGCATCTGAATCATTATATTTTTAATTAATTATAACATATATGTATTTTTATTTTATTTTTATTTTTTGTGGAAAGAGATGTAGAGGAAGTGTGTTACAGTGACGTAGATTTACATATTTCAAGGGAGCAAGAACTCTATGGGGGAGATAGAGAAGGGGGATACTGGAATAAGACCCTGTTTCAGCTCTATTTTTGAACACAACACAGGCTTCATACTTGAAACTTGCAACTACTCTAGCCTATTAGGATGGTCCATCCCTGTAAATTTTCTTTATGTGTATAAAAATAATAATAATGCTTCTTTATCATATTGGTACGCAGTTAGTATATTTGGGTGAGTTAGGACCACCCTAGTATTAATCATCATATATATATATGGTAGGGTTACTGCTAACAAATACGGAAGGCATGCATAGCTAAAATTTTTATTTTTAAGAAATAAAGAAAGAAAACATAAACATAAACATAAAGAAACCAACATATATTGTCTCAGTCTTTTTTTTTTTTTACCAAAGATATGAGACTCGAACCCGCAACCTCTTAATTGAGTATGGGGAGATTATGTCATTTGAGCTATTACTCATTGGCACCATTGTTTTAGGACTTGCCAAAAATAAAAATATAAATTATATATATATATAAGAATAAAAAAATAAATTATATATATATATAAGAATATTTAATCAAATATGTTACATTTTTTAAATATTAAATGTTACTTTAGTATTTTTTTACATCGTACTCTTATTCTAGTACTCTCAATAATCTTATTCTTAATATTAATTTGAAATCCAACGTTTATGATTTTATTATTATCTATCATTAATTTTTTATTTAATTTATCTTTTTTAATGGAATCATAATCTATATTATAAAAAATTACATTAAAACATAGTATACGAGAATTACAATTATAAAAAAGAGTACTAAAAATAATAAAAAAATTAAATATTTATTTTGTAGTAATTGAAACAAATTTAAAAGTTCTTGATGATCTTTTTATATAATATATTTTTAGTATTTTTAGTATTTTTTTTAGTATGTTATAATTTTTTACTATTATTATTATTTACAGTTAATTTTTTATTTAATTTACTCTATCTAATAGAATCAATAAATCATATTATAAAAAGATAATAACAAACATAATATACAAAAATCACAATTATAAAAGTGTATAATGTCAAACAAACAATTGAAAAAAATAAAAATAATAAATAATAGAAAAATAGAACTCATATAAATAGAAATAACAAGAATTTTATAAATAATACAATAACATATATGAAGGATAAAGTTGGTAAAAGGTAAATAAAAGGTTAGTATCTATGGCCAAAAGTGCGTTAAGAAAACGCAGAAGCTAAAAATAGTTGCTTCTTGTAAACGTAGTTTTAGCAGCAAAATCACTTCTGCGTTCAAGAGAAAAAAAATTGCCAAACCAAAAATTGAAGCTTTCAAGAAACTTAAACGTGCTTCTTCCCTTCCAATGGGTTTCAAACACACCCATAGTGTACGTGTAGAAAGAAGATGTAGATGTGAGAGCAATGTGAAGTTTTCTTGGTTTCCCTAAAAAGAAGACACAAAGGCTACAAAGTTGGGCTCTCACATGGTACAGCTTATGATAATGCATATCCACACGACACTCTCACTCCCACCACCCTTCATTCATTCATGCTTATTGCTTTGGATCACACGTGTACACTTTTTGTCTTAATAAGAAATAAATATTAGATTTTTTAATTATAAAAATTTTAATATTATGTTATAAAATTATTTATTATAAAAATATAAACTATCAGATAGAAACATATAAATAATTATACAATAACACCCTAAAACTCAATATATATAACTTGTATCAGTGGATAGATTATAATATTATATAACATATATCTATCAAAGACACGAAAATAAAATATGAAACCAGAAATGGACAAAGCCTAGGTTTAACATTCACAACTTATATTGTATTTTGAACTCTCTCTATATATAAAATACTGCGCGATGTGGAAGTCTGAATGTTTCAGATAATTTATTCATTAATTTGATTTTATCTTAATGTTAGTTTTTTACTTTATATGCTTGTAAATTACTGTTCTAATTATTTAGTGTCAAATTATTTTTGTTCCATTTTATTTAATTGGTTTAAAGTGACAACAATGCTTTATTACTTGCAAGTGTTCTGTCATATAAAAAGTGAAACACGGTTTGGGAGATACTATTTACATATCAAAATTAGACTATACTTTTTTTTGGAATTAATGAGAAAAAAAGCATAATAATTAATAAGGCTTTCCTTAGCATATGATTATAAAATATAACTCCAAAGTCTTGTTTGTCAGCATGAAATTTTAAGCTTTCATTTTTCTAAACACTAACAAATCATTAAAAGGAAATAACAAAATATAGACGCTTGACAAATTTATATTGAAACTATTTTATAAGTGTAGCTTGAGAAATTAATTTCAAAAGTGAAGAACATTCAGGACTATGTTATTTTAAGACTATTGTATAACTATTTGCGATTGAATAAGTAATTCTGTCAATAAATTTACAATACTGCAAAAAATTAATAAAAATTAATGAACTAATTCTACATGTCTGATAGTATCCGACAGAATCACCTATAGCTAATTTGGACAAACCAACCAATAACACTGCGTAAATGAAGCACAAGAAGCAACATTCAAAATACTAAATGTGGGTTTGGTTTTGGCCGATTGCGACAAATAAATATGTACCGGCAAGAGAATTTACATAAAAAAAAATACATCTTAGTTCTATGCTCCCACAATGTTTATATACGCTATAAGATCACTATGTATCAAATCAGTGTTAAAGCTAACACCCCTATGTTTATCAGCTTGTTAAGTCCTTCATGTGAAGAAGTGCTGTCACTTAGTTCTCCAGCATTCACATATTGACTTCTTCCAGTGCCAGTATTTGCAGACACATTAACTGACCAACCATCTATGTAAAACAAATTTTAAGGCTGAATAAGCATTACAATAATAACTAACATAGCCCCAAGCAACAAAAAATACAGCTAACTTTATCATGGCATCCTATAATTCTCATTCTTTCCAGAAATTAATTAAAAGAAAAGTTTCAATTAGTTAGCAATAAAAGTTTAATTTGAACTACAACCGCTAACAAATACATTATGCTTAGGCCTAAGCTATGGCTACAAGACACTATGGGTTTTAAGAATAAGAAAATTTCTTGGTTGGAATGAAAACGAACAACTTAGGAGAACATCCAACCAGTCTTTTTACAATTAGAATAATTTAAAGGCTAAATATTATTAATTTATGCTTTTTGTATGGAGCTAATAAAAGTCACAGAATTAGAATATATTGTCTTAGTCCTTTAAGAACCAACTTTAAATTTATACATAATAGATAATATATATATACCTTT
>NC_029788.2:119676969-119686202 GCF_000816755.2 Arachis ipaensis
TAAGATAATTAATTTTATATATTATATAATTAAATATACGTATAAAATTATTTTATATTGATAATATTTTAAAATTATTCTTTAATTTTTATGCATAAAAACCCAAAAAACAAGGTGAGATTTTGGGGGGAAAACCTTTGCATGAAAATAGAAAGTACCTATAATCCTAATAAATCTTCCCACTCCCCGCGGATATTATTTTTCTTTCTTTCTGATCGGAATTTAAAAAAAAAAGTAAAAACTTAATTGATGATTTTTTATGTAAAATTAATAATAAAAAATTATTAGATGATTTAACTAATTTGATTGAATTATTATCTAATAATTTTTTATTATTAATTTTACATAAAAATAACTACAAGTAAGTTTTTATTAAAAAATATTATGATAAAAATAAATAAGAAATAAGAAAATAATATTGTATCTATTTTGATTGAATATCAAAAATAAACAAAGTTATTTTATTAGTGTTGAATGTGATATTGAAGTGTTAACTCATCATTTTAGTCAATGTTAAAAAGGTATCACACGAGGATGTTACATCTCTGATAAATGAATGCTGTACAAAAATTGGACCCTGATTTATTAATACGAGCACAACAAAAAACTATTATTTTTTATTTTTTTTTTTCTTTATCATGATATTTTGGTCTATTTTATTTGGGTCATTATTGGGTACATGAGGTTGTACCGAAGAAGCATTGTTGGGTCCAATATTAAATATCATGTTAGGCCCCCTCAATGTTTAACTTAATGGAGGAGTATAATTTAAGGGTTTAGTACATGAAAACTAGTGCAGTTCCATGCTATGTAAAGTTGTATTTGTAGGTAAGGATGTTTAAATCCAAACCGATCTAAATTAAACCGTTTAACCAATCCAATTCAAATCGAAAATCGATTAAAACCGTATTAATTCTGATTTGATTGGATCTTATTTTTTGTAAATCGTTGGATTGGATCGGATTTCGGATATATTTTTTCATAACAGACTGTTTAAAAGCTCTTTTTTTAGTAAACCAAAGAATGTTTAGTAAAAATATTTCGAAATGAGATTTGGCAAAACATATACAGGAGGTTATGATTTGAAATTGGTGAGTTTCTATTCTTTTAATTCAGAAGAATGCAAATAGTATTGTAGATTGTATGACTAAAGCACCTATTTCTGGCACAGACATTCACTCAAATTGGAGTCAACCATAAAGTGAGCTTCAATATCTAATAAATTTAAATATAAACCTAATCAATTAATTTGGTTTTGTCTTTTTTTTTTCTGTTTAATAAAAAAAAAAAAACAAAACAAAACTGTCCTGTCTCTTCATTATGTCAAACATTTCTAGATTTTTCTTTTCTCGCATTATTTGACATCAATTGCGACATCAACGTTATAGTACTTATTGGCCAGCTACCCCAACCCCCTTTCTTTCCATTCTACATTACAGCATTACTCTCTTCATCCTACCACAAACCAGAGTTAGAGTTTACTCTCTTCATCTTTTTGGTCTTTGACTGACTCTTGCTTCTTTCACACTCTTAGCAACCATGTCTTTGCTCTCAGATCTCATCTCCGAATCCCGCACCGGCACCCACAAGATCATTGCTGAATACATAAAAACCAGAGACTTTCCCTTTTGCTTCTTTAATGCTTTTCATGTGGTGGAAAACAGGATTGGTGTGGATCTGGCTTCGACATCAGAAGCAAAGCAAGGGTAATCTTTTTTGTTTTAATTTTATGTTGCTTAATCACACATCTGGATATGTGTGAAAAGCTATCAATTTTCATGATGATTCTTTTGATCTCTGAAAATTGACCTTCATTTCTTTATGTTTTAATAGCTGAAAATTAAAATAAATAAAAATTGTATATTTTTTAGGTTATTTGTGATGCATACACCCCAGCTGGAGAGCCAATCCCTACAAACAAGAGACACAATGTTGCCAAGATCTTCAGTCACCCTTATGTTGCCTCCGAGGAACCATGGTATATATAGTTTGCAATTTAATTTCCAGTATTTTTATTTTTAAATTTCGTTAAAAAAAATAGATGTGAAAATAAAAAATATTAATTTATTATTTTTACTATTTTTTCTTTTACAAAATTTAAAAAACAAAAATTAAAAAATAAAAATGCAAACCAAAAATGGCCTGAAATATTAAATTCCCATGCCACTTTAGTAATATTTTCATTTGGGTAAACTATTATTTTGGTCCCCTACGTTTGGGGTGAATTCTATTTTAGTCCCCAACGTTTAAACTGTTCTATTTAAATCCTAAAAAGATTTGATTTGCATCAATCAAGTCCTTCCGTTAAATGGGTGTCAAATTATTGACGCCGTGTCCGACGTGGCAAGGAAGAGTTGATAGTGGTTAGTAAACGTGTAAGCCTTCCCGCCCTTGGACATAACGCATGCTGCTTACCCTGACTCTTCTTCTTCTACTTCTTCTTCTTCTTGTGAAGCACGAAACGCAGAGGAAAAGCCAGAAACCCTACCACTAGTCACTGAAAGATTGCGATTCGCAGCCAGAGAAGTGACATTGTCGTTCAGTTACGTGTAAGCTCCACAGCAGCAGTGAGTTTGAAACCGTTGCTTTCCGGGAGAAGATCGTGTCAGGTATTCCATTGTCAAATCTTATGAACCCATTTGGTTTTCATCAACAGAATGGCAAAAATAAACAAAATGCTAACCCCCTAAACCTCAATTGAGTCGATCACATAGCAGCAGCCCAGCCAGTGTCCATCCAACAATTCCAACACCAAGTGCCAATGCAAACTTCCTTTCAGCTTTCTGCAGTTCTTCTTTCAACGAGCTTGCTTTGTTCTTCAGTCTTTGAATTTGTGGATCTTGTCCTTCAGGCTCTGCCCAAGCAAAATAATCGCATCCATCTCCTATCTGTTCTCAACCAAACCAGCACGAACACACCAGCACGAACACACCAAAAACTTCAGATCCTTCATACACTAACACCCAATGCTATTTTCAAACAGGAGACAGAAAAGATGAGACTCACCTGAAAGTTGACGCAGCCCCAGAATCTTCTTCCTGGGTTCTAAGGGTACATGTTGAGCAAGCGCATATATGGCGCGTGTAAAACACATTTTCCACTCTCTCTCTTCTTCTTCTTATATTGAAGACTATAAAACTCCCTTCCTCAGAACCCCACTGCTCTCTCTTCTCTTCTCTTCTCTTCTCCAAGGGGCAAGTTTCTCCGAAGGTTCAGAGGAACCATCATAGAAGAAACACAGAGAGTACTTTAGAAACAAAGCAGAAGGAGTCTTTTGCTGGCATTGAAACAGCACGCACACCAAGTGTTTGTTGGTTTGATACAAAGGTTATTATTTAACTCTTCAAACATCTCTGTTCCCCCTTCCCCTTTTTGGTTCTTTTTCATTTGTTGTGCTCCCTTCATTCTTCTTCACTGTTAGGACTTCACAATAAAGTTTTTTAATTTGCTGGGGGAGGATGTGATTAAATTGTTGCTTAAAGTTTAGCTTTTTCATCGTATGAAACAGTGTTCTTTGATTTTTTTGATAATTTCAAGTGGCCAATTTCAATTTTAATTGCTGATTCATCTTATAATATAACTATAAAATGCCTAGAATTTCGTGGATAAACTACAAGTCTGAACTTTAATGCATCTTTAGATTTTGCCATCGATATTCGTTTTCAACTCTTGCTTCCTATTTGTTCTTGTTAGCAACCACTTTTTGACACCTTTTATGGTAGGCATACATATATATAAGGGACTTTGTGTATGAAGAACAAAAAGAAAAAAAAAATTCCCTACTCTATTAAAGTCCTCGATCTATGTGTTAAAGCATTTTGGTTTTCTTTTTAATAATGTGTTCACATGAACATGTTTATCATTATAACCATCATCTTTGTTAACTTTATTATTATTTATCATTGGCTCCTTGTGAATCACCCTCATACTATTGCATTTTTGGTACACTTTTGAACTGAACACGTTTCACAATTGTTCATCCTGAGTTTCAGATATTGGTGACACTTTTTGTACATGGAATCGGTGAATCCATCGGCGGTGACCCCAAGCAAGAAGTTGGCCCGGAATTTCGCCAAGGTTCTTCATCTTAGAGCACTGATTGGGATTACGCTGGTCGATGGTTTGAAGGATGTTATATCTGATGCTAATCTCAAGGATGACGGAAACATTGGCAAGGGGACAATAAATTGGTCACAGTCGTTCAACAAAGATGGTGTCATTTGTATGGTGGGAAATTAAAACGGTGAGTGAAGTCATTCCAGCTTCAGTAGTCATGTAGTCACCGCAGTCACTTATTTTCACTGATCAAACAGTTTTTAATTATTATTTTTGAGATATATAGAGCATTTTTTTAGATATTGATAAAATTTTGATATAATATTTAATTATTAAATTTTATAGTGTATTAAAATATACAAAATGTGAATATTTTAAAAAATACCATAAAATTCAATTACTGAGGTGGTGGTGGATTCTGTTTGTTTGGTGTTATTCTGTTTTTATAGTGTTTTACAAAATGTGAATATTTTAATTTTGGAGTTTTATATTACGGTTTTATTTATTTTAATTTCCGAGTTCTTGTGTTTGACAAGGAAATATGTGATTGAATATTTTCCGTTTTGTCTCTTTTGTTGATATCATGGTCTTTTTGTTCTAATATTGCTGATAGTTGTTCTGTTCTGCTATGTTTATTGAGAATTTACTATTAAGTATTAGCTAATTATATTTAATCGCTTATGTTGTTGTTGTTGTTGGTCGACATATGTTCTTCCAGTATCATAGTTTCTAAATCTGTTTGGCCATGTCTATAAAAAATAATAATAAATAATATTATGTTCATTGATATCATTATATAAATAAGGTTTCATCATTGGTTTCTCTCTAAAAAAAGGTAGTCAAGGTGTTCTTCTCTAAACACATTTAAAAATTATACTTTCTAAGGAACAAGTGTCTATTTTATATCATTGTTGGTTCTAACTTTTTTCTTTTTCTCCTTTCAGGAAGTTATTACAGAATCTTTTGAGCCATCACTCTTCTTCTCGCACCATATCCTTGTTCCTTCTGATGTAATTTCTCTCCTCTTCTGAAATATAATCTTTTAATTGTGCTGTCTTAAACTCTTTTAGCTGATAATTCTGTTTGTTTTTAGCTAAATTCTAATGAGCAGGAGCAGAGGATGCTGCATCATCTGGTGATGGAAAAATAGCGAAGGGTGGTCAAGCGAAGAAGAAGTCAAAGAAACGTCATAGGTGAGTACACTCCCAACTGTGATATTAGAATATTTATGTGGTATAATTTTTGTTATGATTGGAAGTTGGTATCCCTTAGTCTAAAATCGAATGAAATCTATTGTTAATTATGTGTTTGTTCTAGTTATAATGGTGTAAAATATTTTATATAATCGTTTAATTATATTCATTTTTTTTAATTATATTCATTTTTTTTAATCATTTTCATACCGTTAATATAAAATATAGTTTTTTTAACATAATATTAACATATCAAACTTAATTTTTTTTTAATTACTAAAGTGAAAAAATCAATATGTATTACGCGGCATATATTTTATAACAACATTGTATATACTCATTATTGTGCCATTTCAAAATCTATATACTCTTTTCTATTCGAGTATAGCTGAATTCAATAATATAATTTGTTAGCTATATAATTTTGTTATATGCTTATGTTCTAATGTATGATGTAAGTGTGAGGATATGATTCACAAGTGATCTATGAATATTAGAAATATGAAATTTACAAGGATTTGGATAATTTTTTTTTGGTGTCCTAAAGAAATTAACAAAAAGGAAAGGAAGGAAACATGCCCAGGAAGTTCAAAACAGTAGCTAACAGTCATCAATGATATCAATAATTCTGTTCTGTCTCCAGAATTTTTCCACCAAAATTCAAATACCATCGTTCTAACCTTTAACTTCTCAAAGATTATATGAGTTTTGGTTACAATAAAAAAAATGAATTTTTTCACAAATTTCTTAAAATAAACACGAACTAACCAGGATTTGGATAAATTTAATATGTTAGAGAAATTATAATTTTGTTTTATTACTTTAGCTATTTTCAAGTGTTTATTATTAGCAAAACTCTAAATATATAATGTTATACGGAATTGTCTTAAATGACCAGAGAGAATATTAGATTTAGATTTTAAAGATTCATATAAAAAAATATAAAATAATTTAGTAAAATATCTTTTTTATTCTTTTTTTTATCTTCTCTCTCATGAAACATTTTTCATGATATCACCATCATTAATGACGGCAACAACACCGTTATTATTCTCTTTTCTTGCCAAATTATTCTTGTTCCAAACTTTGAAAACACCATGATGATTAATACCAACCTAGCTACAAAACTCTCGAACCAAATCATCATCTTCCTTCTGCATCGTCCTCGGAGACGCTAAAACTGTGGTGCGGAAATTGGTGTCATAGCACTCTACAACACTGCCACCATGTTAGCACCGGAGAAGGAAAGGTGGGGATAAGCATAGGAGATTGGCAAAGTTGGAACTCCAGTTCGGCATGGAAGAGGTTGGTGGCGATTTTATCAACAAAACTCGACGGCGGAGCTGTCGTAGAAGTTGCAGCGGCAACATAAGGCAGCGTACTTGATGGGTGCAGGTCGTCGATGGTAGCAATGAGTGCTAGCATGACTTTTCCGCAGCAGTTGAGAATATGACAGTCCAGAACAATGGCGTGATTCTTCAAGCATTTTTTGTATATAACTGGTTATAGGTGGTTGGCCGCAGTAATATGGTGAGGGGCGGTGATGAGTGGAAGTGAGCTGAGATGAGTCAAGTTAGACCAAGCTCAAGTTCGGCTTACGAAAATTAAGCTCGGTTCACGATTCTCGAAAATATTATTATTTTTTCATTAAAAAGGGCTCCATAAAATTATTATCTTATTAAGTAATCGTGAAAATATTATTATTTTTTCATTAAAAAGGGCTCCATAAAATTATTATCTTATTAAGTAGCGTATACAAAGAAAAATAAAAAAAATATTAAAATACCATTAACTATAATTAAGTAAAATGAAATAAATATATTAAGTTTCATATCGATTATATATAATGTAAGAATCATATATGGCATGAAACTTAATAAACTGGCTTCATATATATATAATGTAAGAATCATATAGAAGCATATTAAGTTTCATATATATAATATTAAAATTCTCCTAAAACTATAATCAATCAGAATCTTATAGGACTCATCCAGTATAATGCAATACAAGTTTGGTTGGAGGGGAAAAAAATAAGTGAAACCTTTTATTTATAATACACTATTTAAAAAGAATATCTTATTGTGTTAGTAATATTTTATGTGTAGATTTAAAAAGTAAAAATATTTAAATTTATTTTTATTTTTATGAGTGTAAAAAAAAAATGAAATTATAAATTTATATTTTAGTATCATCTTAATTATTTTTATTGATTGTCCAATTCTAATATTAATATAAAAAAATATTGCATTCATAAATGAAATATATTCTAATAAAAAACTCTTGATTCAATAATAAATAAGTTTTATTAAATTCAAATAAGAGAAAACAAAAACAAAAAACAAAGGGATATATTTACCTGAAAAAAATTGTTTGATGTGCTATGCAAATTAAATGCACACGTCTTATAGGGTTGGCTTAAATCTTAGCTTGAGCCCAACTACTTTGAGTAAGGGAATGTATTTGCTGCTCTAGTTAAAATTGCCACACACTAACCAAGTTGGGTTGGTCTAGTGATTAGCTCACTAGTCCGCTTAAGTAAGTGTCGGGAGTTCGAATCTCGCCTTGTGCATGCAGCAACCCATTGGCCAGCGGCAAACCCTTAAATGGAGCTCAGTACCGTGACGGATTAGTCCTTGACTTGCCGGGTTAAGGGATACCGTGGGAAACCAAAAAAAAAATTGCCACACACTAAATACATGAAGAGCACTTTTTTTTAATAAAATGAAGAACAAATTAAAGTAAAACCTGACTTATAGAATAATTATATAGTAGCTTTTGTAATTAAAATAATAATTTTATAATCAAAATAGAATACTTGATACACTTTTATTGTAATTAAATTAAAAATTTCTTTTTTTTTAAATTAAGGAGGTTTTTCTTTTTCTTTTATCTTTTTAATATTTTATCCTCTTTCATTTAAAAATTTCTTTTTTTTTAAATTAAGGAGGTTTTTCTTTTTCTTTTATCTTTTTAATATTTTATCCTCTTTCATCTTCAACAATTTTTTATATATTAATATTAGTTATTAATTTAACAATCAAAATATAACACAATATTTTTTTATTACAATTAAAATTGAAATATATCGTTAATATAAAAATCAAAATCTATCACATTGTACTCTATTTTATTATAATTAAAATAATATTTTTTTCCAAAACTAATAAATTTTCCCTCTTTTCTTCACTCATTTTTTTTTAGGTTTTTAATCAATATGCCACAATTTCTAAAACTTATTATCTAAACATGTCACATAATATTCTTTTTTTACAATTAAAAAATATTTTTTTTAAATTGAAACCTCTCTCCTTTTCTGTTTCTCTATTTCTCTTCCTCCTTTATCACTCTATCTCTTATATATATTATTAATAATTTATTATATCTATTACATATTACTAATTTCACAACCAAAATATATATATAACACTTTCTAATTGCAATTTAATTATGAAGTAATTTTACAAATCAATGAAGTCTCTTCTCTCTCCTCTTCTCTTTTCTATGTTCCCTCTCTACTCACATTAGCTATTTTATATATTATTACTAATTATTAGTTGATCATTTAACAATCAAAATATATCACATAATATTTTTTATTATAATTAAAACTAGTTTATTATATATTTTTAATTTGATAATCAAAATGTGCCACATAATACTCTTTTTTTATTGTACTTGAAATAATTTTTTTTAAATAATTTTTTTTCTCTCTTTATTTAGTCACTCTGTTTCTTTTGACTTTTTAAACAGTATACTATAATTTATTAACATGCCACTATTTTTAAATTATTTATTTATATGTGGTTGTTGTTTTACGATCACATTTATTATTTTTTCGATATCCTGACTGAAAATTATTTATCCAAAAAGTACTTATAAAAAAATACTAATTCATAATTATTCATTATAAAAAAATATTGAAGCAGAACACAAATTTTATATTTTTTTATTTAATAAAATTTTTAATATTTATTATAAGAA
>NC_029788.2:119689222-119697453 GCF_000816755.2 Arachis ipaensis
TATTAAATATTATTAATTTTTAAGTTATAATAAAAAATCAAATATTAGAATATAATTTATTTTTTAAAAAATTTATAATTCTATAATATTATTACTAATAAAAATACTAATATTTTTCTAATACAATTACATTCATATATAGTATTTAAGTAACAGGGTATTAAAGTTCAAGATGTTGATTGATATGATGTAATAAGAGAATATCTATGACTAATTAGAAGGCAATAATTCAAAAATCAAACTATTTAAAAACCTTTTTACATAACAACATTAAAGGAAAATATCTATGAAGCAAAGAATATATAATTTTTTTTGAGACAAAAAGTGTACAGGTTATCAAGATAAATTAAATTCACAAAAACATATCAAAAGCCGAAAGTACTTGGGGAATGAAGAAGAGCATAAGGGGATGCATATCATGCATCCTGCCATACGGGACACTGGACGTGATACGAATAGTTCACTCCAATGGCAGAATTGAAGAGATCACCACTCGCACCATCAACGCTGCTGACGTCATGAGAGTTTATCCTAACCATGTCCTCAAGAACTATTCTTCCCCCAACCTTCTCATCGTTCCTCCCCCACCTTGACCTCTGTCGCGACAACATCTACTTTCTCGTTTCCCTCTCTCCCCTCCCAACCAACATGCTGCAGTAGCAGATCAGCAGCTCTCCTACCCCACTCACACAAGCACTAGCAGATCCCGCACCCCGCAGTCTTACTCTCTGGAGGCCTCACCTTGACACCATCTCTGAGTCCCCGCCGCCATCCTCTCACCATCTGTAACCGCTAACGGGTTTCCTTTAAACTTTTAGGTACAAACATTTTTCTAACTGTCCAACTCTTCACAGTTCACATATGTGGCTGATGATTATGTTGATTGCTATCTTCTTTTTTTCATTAGTAAACAAATTAAAAAATTGGTATCAGGGTCAAATTAATAATTTTAAGAATATAACTCATTTAATCTATGTCATGTGTCAAAAATCTAATATATTATAATCTATTCAACGAATGGACCGTGCCGGGATATACCTAGTTCGCATCAATGTTTTTCATGGAATCCAGACACGTGTGCTTGAAGATACTTTTTATGTAATAGTGTTATGTACATATGTACATAGGATTAAGGAGGGGGCGGGGGCCTAACATGGTGCTTAATGTTGGCCCCAATAGTGCTTCTTCAAGGTACAATCTCACTTATTCTACTTTGAGTAGAAAACAAGCCATTTTTCAATCCACTTGTTTAATCAACTAAATAAAACAGACCAAAATATTATGATAAAGAAAAAAAAAACAGACAAAGAATAGTAAATTTTTGTCATACTTGTATATAATAACAAACAAGTGTAACTACTCGTGTCATGCACGTGATAAGATCGAATAAAATATTAAAATGATAATTAAATAAAAACAGAAAAATAGGATTATAAAATTTGTAAAAAATAATAATAAATAAAGTAAACCTCTAATAAAATTTTCATTAAAAATTTAAATTGTAAACAAATTAAAAAATTGGTATCAGGGTCAAATTAATAATTTTAAAAATACATTGGTACTTTAGTTTACTCTATTGAACGAATGGCATCCAACAAAGAAAAAGTGATGTTTCACCTAAGAAGGGTTAAGCTTTTGGTTGTACATCATGTGATTTCCATTTAACTGCATTTCTCATACATAATTGTGCTTAGTTGCTTAGTGCTTTATGTAATTTGCCAACTTATTAAATATGGAAGATAAATGCAAGTGAGTTTTAGAATAAAAAATGTAGGGAGAGAAAAAATATATATAAAGAGAAAAGAAGAAAGCGTATGTATTGTGGGTAGGAAATGGAAGGATGTGGAGAATGAAGAAGAGCATAAGGTGATGTATATCATGCATCCTACCATGCGGGGCACTGGACGTGATCCGAATAGTTCACTCCAATGGCAGAATTGAAGAGATCACCACTCGCACCATCAACGCTGCTGACGTCATGAGAGTTTATCCTAACCATGTCCTCAAGAACTATTCTTCCCCCAACCTTCTCATCGTTCCTCCCCCACCTTGACCTCTGTATCTACTTTCTCTACTTTCTCGTTTCCCTCTCTCCCCTCCCAACCAACATGCTGCAGTAGCAGATCAGCAGCTCTCCTACCCCACTCACACAAGATCCCGCAGAGTTTGATGTTTGATGCCTGCAAAATCAAATCATGAGTCCTTCCGGTCACTTGCCGTCGCAAATCCTCCGTGGATGCTCCCTCCGCTGCTTCCGTGGCTCGAGTTGGAGAGTTTGATGCCTGCAAAATCAAATCATGAGTCCTTCCGGTCACTTGCCGTCGCAAATCCTCCGTGGATGCTCCCTCCGCTGCCGCTCCCTTCCGTGGCTGCTATCCCCTAACCCCTTCACTGCCGCTCTCTCTGGCGCCGCTCCCTTCCTCGTCCAGGGGCCCTTCCATTGATGCTTCATTGCTGGTTTTGAGAGCAGGTAAACCCTATTTATTAAACTCTGTAATCAAACCATATAACAAAAGAGTGTTGAAGTTTAATTTAATTGGTTTGTGTGTATATCTATACAGTTCCAACACTAAGTCCAATTCCACGATTCCTGAGATTGACACGGTTGGATTGTTTTTAATTTTAAAAGATTGTGATTTGTGATGGCTGGTACTCTTTGTGCGGACGATAGGGATGTCTTTCTTTAGTGTAACTGTCTAATGATTTCAAATTCCTAACAATTTGATGTTGAAGAAAGCTTCAATTTTTCTACCTTGTTGCTTTGGCTGCTATTTCTAAAAGGCTACATAGTACTTACATTTCCTTTGACATGTTATAAGAAATTGATACCACTAGACCAACCATTTATTCATTAAATACTCATGTTTTTCTCATAGATTGCGTTGAAGAATATGATGGAGGAATTGAACAAGAGAATCTCTGATTTAGAAGAGAGAATTGCAAAGGAAGAATCAGATAAGTTGGTAAGAATGCTTAGTTGAATATCCCAACTGAAGAGTCTATTTTTTCCCCTCTTGCTTAATGGCCTAAGTTTTCTTGGATTTGAAACTAGGAAGCAGATAATCGTTAGAGAAGAAAAGGAAGCAAGGAATGCGGCTGAGAAAGTTTGTAAAGAGAAATCAGCTGATCTTGAGCGGATTCAGGACAAGAAATCAGCTGCCGAGCGAATGGGGTAATACTGTGCTATATTCTAGAAAAGATAGTCATTGATAAACTGGTCTGTCAGGCAAAAATATTTCTCTCTTGGGTTATTCCTCAATTGATTTAATACTGCTAGCCATGTTTTATTTTATGCATAGTATTCATTAGTAATTAATTTGTAAAAGAAATCTCAAATTTGCAATGAAGGAAACAATAAGGCAACATATTATTAAGATTCCTCGTATCAAGTACTGTCGTTGAGGTATTATTTTATTTTTGTGAGCTGAAGGTGGAGTTTGTATTCAATTCAAATTTCAACCATCATCACGGTCTTTTGATTCTTTTTTATGAAAGAGGAAACATTACTGACAAAGAGAGAAGGATGTGCAAAAGAAAGGGATACAAAAAAATTTGGATTAAAAAAAAAAAAGCAGTAGTGCAAAGCTTTTCAATCTCTCTGCAACTCTGAGAAAGATACTCTAAAAGATCAGGCAGCTTGCACCATATAGTTTGAGTCATTTAACAACCACAGTTGTTTGAAACAACTCTTTATTATTGTAAAATGTCAAAGTTAGAAGGGAACTTCTCTAAGTATTTATGGCTCTTGATAGGTTTTTGTGAATTTAATTTATCTTGATAACCTATAACCTCTTGATTTTTTTCCTAATAGTATTGAACCCCACTTGATTTTGTTTCAGTCTATATATTGGGCTAGTCTAAGTGCTATTACTAATTTTCGCATTAGTATACTTTTCGTTTTATTTTCTTTGTATTAAGTGTTGTCAGCAAACAGAGACAAAACTAGCATGAGTATGGGCAATAACAGAAAAAAGAAAAAGAAAAGGAAAAGGCTGTTGTGTCATTGAATTCTCCTTTTATATTTGCACTAGTGGAATTACTTGGTAACTGTAGCTATCCTTAATCTGAGATGCTATGCTTCAGATATTTTTCAATTAGAAACTAATCTGATCTAGGTTTTCCTCCCTCTTTCTTGTACTGATTACTTTTTTTATAATAGGTGTTTGGCTCTTGGTACAAAGCGTATGGCTAGGTTGAATGCCATCGTTCGGTCTTTGCCTTCTGTTGAAACCTTGGGTTGCACCACTGTAATTTGCAGCGACAAAACTGGAACACTAACTACTAATATGATGTCAGTTGCAAAGGTGAGTGTTATTTGTCATTGATCAATGAACATTGTATTCATCTATTTGTTTTATGTGGATTTTTTAATTGCCATGAGTGCCATATGCCAGAGAACTTTACCGTTGTCACGGGATCTTGTATTGACTTATTGATGGTTACACTGCTTTATTATTTTGTTTTACATTTGTAAAGAGGTCCTCTTATCCTCCGTCTTGTATAATCCTTCTCTTCATCTTAATAAAATTCTTCTTTTCATCAATAAAATAAAATCTCACTGCTCATGATGTTTTTTTCAATTAAGAATGTTAAATACATGGCTTCTTCCTGAAATTAATAGAGCCCTCTATTATCATTTCATGGGGCGGGGGGGTCCTCATGTCGTTGTTGCTTTTATAACAAGAAGTATATGAGATCTGATATTTTGTTATTGAATTTTACTTGGTTATTTTTTCTTCAATGCTCTGTTTTCTTAGCTTAAAGGACAAATTCCAGTAAAAATTGTAGTTTTTTGTCGACTATGGAATGAAAATATGTCCTAGAATTCATGTTATTATTATTATGAGGGTATCAAACTATAGTGAATTAAAGTAGATTGAGGGAGGAATAATGAAATGTATTTGCTTATTTTGAATCAAATATTGGCCTCAGAATTATTTCTAAGCATTGATTCATAATGAGTATTCCAGTTTTTTCATGGTGTTGCTGAGACTTGCCTTGCCTTATTTTACAGCTTTTGGACCTGCAAGGTGTTCAATAAACAATGGAGGTTGTTGGTCAGAAACTAAAAACAAATTAACTTTCTCAGCTTGCTCAGTTCAGTACTGCTTAACCAACTCTTATTCACGTTTCTGGTTGTTATAAAATAGTAAATATTTATTGAATCAATTTCCTTGTTATGCTTCAAAGCTTACCGAATTCAGTTTATGTGTAAAGGAATTTATAGTAAATGGTTGTCGTTGCCCAGTTGGATTCCATGGGGATGGATACAAATGTGAAGGTAATATCTGTTTCCACTCATGCAACTCAAATGACTAATTTTGGAAGAATATAATTCTATTCTTAAACTTCTCTTTTGGTTTGATCAGATGTCGATGAATGCAAGGATCGAAGCGCTTGTCAATGTGATGGCTGCACCTGCAAGAATACATGGGGTAGCTATGATTGCAAATGCAAAGGAAATGTTTTTTACATGAGGGAACAAGATGTTTGTATTGGTAAGATACTAAGCTAAGCACGAATAAGATTATAGTTTCAGATTAAATGAATCAGACTATAGCCATGGATTTTTAAGTGACAAAATAGTTAGTACTTAATTAAACATTCAGTCTAAAACCTCTAATACCAATTGCTTCCAATGCACTACATATTGATTCAAAATAAAAGCACCAGATTTTCCTTACTCTAGGATCCTAAGAATTATTTCTAAGCATTGATTCCTAATGAGTATTGTTTTGAGCTTTTAAGTGTATTCATTCAATAGTGTGCCTTTTTCAATATTTACTGAAATGGTAGTTTTGAAACATTAATTAGGATGCTGGAAGCAAACAATTTTAATGGAGTTGTTCCACCTGAACTTGGGAAGCTGATCAACTTGCAGACCTTGTAAGACCTTTGTTCCATTTATACCTTTTAATGATATGATTTTTTCTTGATTTTAATTATTTCTTAAAATCTGTTTCTGAAATATTACCATTGAAGGGTACTGTCATCAAATCAGTTGACCGGGAACTTACCATCGGCACTTTGAACTTTCCCCACCATACTCAACAGAAAATGGAAGGCACTGCTCCTATTTCCGAAGGTCTCCTCCTATCAAAGATCTTCCAAGTACTTCTCTTCCTCCTTCTTGTCCTAATAATAATAAGCCTAATAGAAAAAGCCAAATCCTAATATGTGTTAATTTTTAAATAAAAGGTGTTGAGGTAGATCTGAAGTGACATGGTTAGAGGAGACTCAACCGCCGAAGAACTTGATGTAAAATGCTAGTTTATAATTTAAATGGAAATTATTATGTGTCTGCATATTGGTGAGGTAGGGATCACTCCTGAGTCTCAAAGCTTCAAGGATGATGGATTAGGCCCTCCACCAGCAAAATGGAAAGGGAGTTGTGGCCCTTTTGCCAATTTCTCAGGATGCAATAAGTAAATTTCATTTCTGTGTTATTTGTATTTTTTTTACATTGAATTTATTTACTCTCATCAACCATTAAATTGGTTATGATATCTACATTATATGAATGAATAATTATGAAAAATCAACTTTTAATTAGTTAATATTAGTAATTTTTTTTATAAAAAATAATTGATTGATATTATCTAAAAAAATTAGTTTTCTAATAAAATTCATAGTATTAATACAATCAGAGAATAAAACAATAATATGCAGGAATAGTTATACAACATATGCAAAGTTCATAAGAGATTAAAGCTTGTCATATCAGCTAATTATCATCTTGTTTTTCCTTAAACATTTTTATTTTAATTTTCAATTAAAAATGTAATCCGGTGTAGTTGTACGGTAAGGCATAGATAATTGTGGTGCACCAAAACATTTTTCATATTCGGGTAACATTTGTTTCAAATAATTATTACTACCAATGCGTTGCCTACTATACACAAGGCACTGTTATTAATACGTGATGATTGACATGAAAACTATTTCCTTGAAGAAGGGGTAAAGGGCTAAATCCATTTTATGGCTGTGAGTAATCACTTTAATAAAATCACTTGAGTAATTACTTGAATGTCACATGATATTTTAGGAAATATAAATCTCATATCTCATATATTCTCATATATATACTACAAAGGAGTTAAGAGTCATCCTATAAAATTTTAAATATTCGAATAAAATTACATCTAATAAAAAAATAGTAGAAACTCACATGAATATAGTTAAAATTATTTTTACATAAAAATGCAAGTTCACATGTATTATTTAAATGAAACCAAACCAATTGTTTTTTTTTTTCTTTATATTATATAACTGAATTATTCCTTAGAAATAAACCGGTTTTTAGTTAAACCTTAACATGAGAGGTGTCAATCTCTAAGGCTGCATCTTTATATGAATAAAACTCTATTCATCTTGGTGTGAGTAATCACTTTAATAAAATACTTATGGTTAAGAGAGAGCAGTACATAGGCCCTACTCTACTATAAGAAGACCTTGACGGCAAAGATAAATATAACTAGGTTGTAAAAAATTAATTTTTTATATTTTTTTTTTCACTGCTATGTGTTTGATTTGAATAGAGCTTGTAATCATTTGCACTGTTATTTGAATTCGAAATTTATTTTGTATTTAAATATTAGTTTTTTAATATATAAAATAATTATAGCAAAAATTATGTCACTAATTTATTTAAAATGGGAATTCTTATCTGAATTTGCCTAAAATTACAATGGAGGATGCTGGTTGATCTGGGCACAAAAATTTTATAAACAACAATTCGTTAGTTGCATCGGTATTATTCAAAATTAGCAGCTCAATAGGCATGTTAGTGCCTGTTCAGCCGTTTTTCTATTGTTTTTAAAAAATTAATTTTAATTTTTTTGTTAATATATTATTCATTTTTTAAATTTATTTTATAAGTATTCTTTTATTTTAATATTAACGTGATCTTATTTATATCATATTTTGTTAAAATTAAAATTATATTAATAATTATTATTGTCTCGTCACTATTAACCTTGTTTTATTCCCTTTTCTTGTTTTCTTTTTCTATTAACTCCAACCGCAATCAATTACCACCATATTATTATAGTAGCTCTCATTTTTGTTCATCGCCTTGATCTATAACTATCCATAATATTAACTTTAGAGTTGTTAAATCATATTTTATCATTTTAAAAAAAAATTTAAGATATCAAGCATTCAAAAATTTTGTATAGAATAATTAAATAAAAAATAAAAAAATCTATAAGTTATTAAATTTTTTTAATATA
>NC_029788.2:119697780-119698946 GCF_000816755.2 Arachis ipaensis
TAATTATTATTTAGTTTGTCTTGTAATAAAAATTACATATTAGTTTGGTAATAAAAAAGGACTGAAAATTTATATTGTATAGTGACAAAGGTAAAGTCGAAAAAAGATTTTTTTTTTTTAATTTGATAAGACTATCGCCACGCTTTAAAAACGTAACCGTATCTCTTGCTATTGCCACGCTTTTATTTCTATCTATCGCCACGCGCTTTAAAAGCGTGGCCGTATCTCTCTCTATCGCCACGTTTTCTCGGCCACAATTTATAAAAAAACGTGGCAATATACTGCCACCCTTTCACAGCCACCTTTCAAAAACGTGTCGGTAGCTCAAAAAGCGTGGCAAAAAGCTATCACCACGCTTTTTCAGCTTTTTGCCACGCTTTTAAAGCGTGACAATAGAAGTATTTTCTTGTAGTGACAGCAGCAAGGGTGGCGGAGCTAACCCTCCTTCTCACATGCAACATCACCAGCGTCCACCACAGTCACCCTTTCCTCCCAGCCAACCCAAGGCGACGGCAACGACAGCCCAACCGCAACGGTGATGAAACGGCGGCGGTGGAGGCATAGCAGCGCGAACCAAACTCCTCCTTCGCGTTCGTCTTTCTCTCTTCGCAAAGCCCGCACACCGCGGAACAACAGCGGCGACCCGCTGCGCTAACGGCGACGAGGCTGGTCCCAACCCTGTCTCCTTCGCGCGTCTCTCTCTCCCTTCGTGGTTCTGTTCAACGGCGACCAAGGAGCACGATGGTGACATTGAAGACCTTGACGACGGCGCAGGCAACGCGAGCCATCTCTCTCCCCGCATCTCGACGGCTCTCTTTGCGTTCCTGCTTCCAACGACGGCTCAGCAGCGATGAGGGGTTCGACGGCGGCTCCAGGGCGTGACGCGGTGCGGTGGCGACGCGGATTCCTCGCCGGCCCTGCCTCTTCTCTGGTCTCTTCTGTTTCCTCACTCCCTCGATCTCCATCTCTCTTCTGCTGACTCTCATGTCTCTTTTCCTTTTCCATTTGTTTTCTCCCTTTTTCTTTTGTTTTGTGTGTGCGCGTTGTAGCTGAGAGGGAGAAATGGGGGGTGGAATGGCGGTGGTGAGGCGGTAAGGCGGTGGGATAAAAGGGTTAGGGTTAGGATTTTCAATTTGGGAATTAGGGTTTTAATTGACAAAAAAACT
>NC_029788.2:119699003-119709695 GCF_000816755.2 Arachis ipaensis
AATTCCTATATTAATGAAATAATATATTTTTCTAAAGATACTAATTTTTAAAGTTGACATATAAAAATATTAAAAAATATCAAATAATTATTAATTTCATTACTGCACCTAAGTTTTCATTATCATTTCGTCTAACATTTGAAATCATTATGATAGATTTTTGGACAAGGCAATGATGATGGACAAAGATGAAGCTTTAAGCAAACGAGAAAGATCCATGGAGGCTATGCACAATGAACCAAGTAGAAGAAGTAAAGATTCTCCTTGGCCTCATTCCTATTTCACTATCTTGTATGATGTTTGCCGTTGTTCAATGCCAACTTTTCACATTTTTCATCAAACAAGCTACCACAATGCAACGTTATTTTTGTATTTTTAATTAAATTAAAAAATTAAGGATTTTTTTAAAAAATCTATGCTATATTTTGAAAAAGTTCTTTTTGTATGAAAGATCAATAAAATGAGTAATAATCGAGTGTAATTAAGAGGAAGCAAATGGCGGGTGGTGAAAATTCCCAGTGATATACAAAATTTGGTGAAATATGAAAGTGAAATAATATGATAAAAGTGAATAATAATAGAAAACCTACCTAATTATGCAATAAGAACCAAATAGATGTCTTGAAAAAGCATTTTCTATATAAGAATTTTCTTCTTCTTTTAGGTATGAATAATAAATGTAAGTATTTAGAATTCACCATCATAATAATGCTCTGATTGAATATTGCTTTTTATTTATTTAATTTCGATGGTTTATATCTCACATTTCATTATGATATGTATTACACGTATGTGTTGATTACATCTTTTTCTATGTCACGCAGTGTACAAAATTGATAAAAAATGAAATTTGGATAACAATGTCACAAAAGAGTGAAGACATCATTGTCTCCAACATCAAAAGAACTCTTGCCAACACTTTATACTATACAATTTAATTTGTTTAAAAGGATGGAAAACAACACTTAAAAGACATTCAATTAATAACAAGTTAATATGAATTTTAAATGTGTAAATTTAAATTTTTTTAATAACATTAATTATTGATAAATTTTTATTGTCAATTAGTAGGTTCATTCCTCTTCAATTTATTATCTAATTTATTCTTAGAGTAATAAAATAAATGATCCCATAGTCCTTAAAAAAAAAATAAAGTTCCAAGTCAATGACCCATAAATTTACTGCTAAATTTTTTTAGAAATTTATTTTTTTTTTCAAAAATCTATCAGCTCATTGAAAAAAAAAATAAAATTTTTTTCGGTACTTAAAAGTTGAGTGCGAAATTTCTCAAGACCAACTTATTTTATAAGTATACAACTCAAATTTACTTCTTTTTTCATTCTGGTGTCTTCCTTAATAAATTCATCCTCAAAGTAAAGGTATCCAAATATAATATTTTACTATAAATTCACTTTTGATAGCAATCAAATATTTAAAAAAAAAATCATTCAATTCAAGTTTGCAAACTCTATAAATTAAACAAAAGACAGGGACGCCGAAACGTTATTTGAGTTACTAATTTTGACGACGTTAACAACTCTATTATATCGACATAATCTAGATCGATTCATTAATATTAGTGAAGTTAACAATTTTAATATGATAAAAATAGTTATAAATCTATCTTGGTTGGCCAAAATAAAAAAATATAAACTAGATCTCTTACTACTCCTAAGAGAACCTAAAAAATAAGGCTACGAATTCCTTACTCCTACTTTTAAGTGCGAGTAACATTAACTATCATAAAAATATTTATAAATAGCACTCCATTTTTGTATTTTTGGAAGAATTTATAATTAAACATTTATTCCTGTATTTTTTCTTTTTACACATTTTTCCTTTTTTTTTAATCATAGTTTCAAAAGAGACGAGACATTTGGCTCTGCTAGGGTTCTTGCCTCCTTCTACCAGGTCGCTGGTTCTCTATTCCTCTCCCTCTGTGGTCCCTATCTCTGATCATCGTGCACCGTCGTTGGTTCTCTGCTCCTCACCGTGCTCCGTAGCTACTGCTCTGCTCCTCCCGTGTCTCGCGGTCGTTGGTGGGTGATCTCGCCGTGTCTTGCTTCCGTGTCTGCTCGAAGTCGAAGCAACATTTCTTCTCTTGTCTGGACTGACTCTGGCTCTCTGCTTTAGTTCGGTAGTTCAATTCAGGTATCTCTCAATTTAGTTTCTTTCTTCTCGAAGTTTCAATTTTTCAATTAAGAAATGGAAATAATATGAAAGAGTCTAATCTGCCGCCGCTCAAAACGCCGTTTTTTGCTCCTGCGAGCTTCTCCTCCTTCCTGGAGCTTTTGCTCTGGTAGCTTCTCCTTATCCATTAACGTGCCTTCGCCTCCTCGATCTGTTTCTCAATTTGCGTTCTAACTTCTCACTTTTAGATCTGTAACTAAATTCACATCCTCTTGTTCTGATTACTTCAATGATTGTTATATGCTAATTATTCTAATTACATCCTCTCTCAATAATATTTTCGATTTCGATTTTGAATTCACTCTTAATTATTTTTTCTAGCATTTCATCTTTCATGAGGCTTTGATAATTGACTGGATGCTCTTTATTTCTAACTCTGTATGTTCTCCAGTTTTTCGGCTGCATAGCAAATGTTTTGCTGATAATCTGTTTCCCTGTCTCCTTACTTTTGCAGCCTTCCCCAATTAAATCTTGTTTAAAATATGGATGATGGACTGCTGAATCTTTATTGCTGTTTTTGGTATTTTATTTATTTAAATTTTTTCGTGGCTAGTCTGATAGGATGTCCTTAAAATTTGTAGTATTTTAGGCTATCCCTGGAATTTAATAGATACCATAACTTCAGGATATCTTTTCAATATATTGTGGAATGAATTAATCCAACACTTCCCGTTATACATCCTCATGACTTACCCTTTCAGATTGTTTCAGCACTTCCCTGTGTACTAATCATATTTTCATTTTCCATTTTAAAGGCCAAGCAGCACCTTGCCCTTCTATGTTTGGGAGAGATTGGTAGGAGGAAGGATCTTAGTGCACATGCTCATATAGAAAATATTGTCATTGAATCCTTCCAATCTCCTTTTGAAGAGATAAAGTCTGCTGCCTCTTATGCTCTTGGTACTAATATCGCTGTTGGCAACCTTCCAAAAAACTTGCCGTTTATCTTGGATCAGATTGATAATCAGCAGAAGAAACAGTATCTCTTGCTTCATTCTTTGAAGGTGTGGCTCAATGTGTGGTTGTTATGTGCCTTGCTGTTGGGGATCAGAAGTGTTCATTGATGCATTCGCATTTTGGTTAGATTAGCTAGGTAGTTTAAGTAGTTTTAGCTTAATTTCATGCATTTTATTCAAAATAAACAAGCATTTGAATGAAGTTTCTTATTATACACTAATATATCAAGGACTAAGTGATTTTGTAGTTGATTCTATGCAAATGACATAAAAAAGTGTTGAATAGTTGAATTATAAAAATTGGATACATTATATTTCGCATCTATGTTTGAATAAATTGAATTGGTTACATAGGAACTCGTCCACAGTGAAAGAATTGGTCTTAATTTTGTTTTGGCAAGCAATTAATCTTGTCAATTTTTAAATACAACACAAATAACAAACTACAATAGCATAGACAAGGTTATGTGACAGAAGTAAAATGCTATGAAAAATAAAGAATTACAACAAAAATACAATAATACATATGAGTTCCAATTAGAAACGAGAGAAGAAAGAAAATAAATATGCATTCAATATCACGTTTCTGAAATTTAAATATTTTTAAAGTTTAAACTAACAAGTTTCACAAAAGGCATCATAAGATAAAATCAATTAAATTCCTTTAAGAGTGCATCTTCGTCCAAAACTACACAAGCCAACACAATTTTCCTTGACTGCTCCTTTGTTGTATACCAATACGGTGGGCAGTTTTTGATCCGGATAGTTGGGAATGCAATCAGTTGATATTATCTTAACAAATTTATTTTGTTACAAGATATCTTGTGACAAATTCTTCAATGCACTCCATCAAAATCCCACATTCAACAATGTCAAAAATAAAGTACAACAAACTTCAATAACAAGCACAAGAAGTATAAAAATAAAATTAAACAAATTTGGATTACCCAAGTAATTTATAGATATTATATGAGGACGTGTGGTGTTCAGAAACATTTCCTGGAATTTGAACTTAGAAATGTCATCTAGCATACCCATCTTTGTAAAGGATGACAACCACTCAAACATCAGAGGGAGCCTGTTCAGATCCTGAAATTGGAACCACTGATCCAAACCTCAACTTTAGCTGCTTCCTTCGTCTCAGCCAATCTCTTCTTCCTGTTAAAGCACAATGCCTAGTAATGTGGTTATTGATAATAATGAGTCCAAGATTCTTGTGACTATGGCAGGGGATGGGAACCCTTCCTACTTAGTTGAACCAATTGCTTCTTTGAATTGTTGCACTTGTGATTGTGAAGCTAATCCAACACCACCTTTATCAAGTTTAATCAATGAAAAAATACTGACCAATTGATTAGAAACAGATTCACAATGATTTTTGTTATGGTGCTTCTTCTTCACCTTTCACATTCGAGTAGTTTTTAGGTTCCCTAAATATGTCGGGCAATTAAGAATATCTATGTAATAATCACAATGATTTATATCATAAGATATAGAATAAAAACAAGACTTAATCTACTTACACCTAATTCATCATTCATTCCCATGCCAAACTTCAAATTTATCAAAGCTTCATGACTTCAATTTTATCTAAGCTTCATGACTTCAAATGAACTCTAGAGTTTGATATCTTTGTTCGAAATTATTTGTTATGAATATTAAATTTATCAAATTGAAGCAAAAAAAACTATAATTAATCAGACATTATGAAAGGTGTACACAGACACTGCAACATTTGAGCAAATTAAGAGAAGTTCAACAAGCAAGTTCGCATAAACATTAATGCAAAGATTTCAATACATCCCTAAAATATGCATGAGTTAAGTAAAAAGTAAAAACATATTGAAGGGACTACAGAAGCTCACAGATTCAAAACATTAAGATCCTTCAATAGTTTCCTTAAGCGGGAATCAAAGTTGGATACAACAGTCATCTTAACTGTGCCAGTGTTTATCATGTTACTATGATAGGAGGGACAAACTTAAAAGAAAACAATGGTTAAGGAGGAAAAAGATATATTTGATTCGTGAAACTTCCAGCATTCTTGAGAAGAGTAGTTGTTTCATAAGTTCTATCTGAAAGATGCCACACATCTCCATTTGCACAATACTGACATGAATAACACTAAGTTCAGAAACAAGCATGTGTCATATTGTATATTTGAAATTTGAAGGCATGTGTCAGGTACTTTTAAAATCTCCTTCTAATTTATTTTTCCTGGATAAGTATGCAATAATATATAGATAAATAGAAACAACAGATGAATTCTGAGGAATGAACAAGAAGGAAGATCAGAAGATGAACAATTAAAAAGGATAGATATTATCAAAGTATTCAAGGTTTTGAATCTTTTGATAGGTAAGAACTGAATTTTCCAAAACGGTTGTGCAATTCATAGATAAATTAACTTTATTAAGAGAATCATCATAAATTGGGACTAACATAACAAATAGAGCAGTCTCCTACGCAGAATGGTCACATTGTAAACTTCTTCAAAATAATCTTCATCACTGCAACCAGGGACTTCAGAAATTACAAGTTTTCAAAATGGCCTCCCATCTCCCTGTTAAAATACAAGTATAAAATATAAGAGAGTGTGTAGTAATGATATGACTGCATAAAATTCTTTTGAAATCAAAACAACATTCAGATAAAATATCAACGCATATCATCAAATTGTTTATAATATAAAAAAAAATGAGCCGATAATTCGATATAGCTAGCTTTTTTTATTTGTTTCGAAATAATTTGTTTTCTAAACACCTTTTTGGAAAGAGAGAGATGATGATAGGAGCGTGATACTCCGGACTGCCTTGACTTTAAAGTCAGTATATGTTACAACCTTTTGGATTTAATGTTTTATTATGTGCTAATAATGCCTAATTGAATAGAACTTAGTTAGTAAATAAAAAATAATAGTTTGGAGGTAGATGCGGATGTAGATGTATGGTTGCCAAGACACCATGAAATAAAATGAAAATGCAAATGTTAGGAGTAGCTACTTGTAAAATCTTCGAAGAATTTCAAGAATACTAAGAAGTAAAACCTGCATGAAAATGCAAGAAAATAAATTATTTTGAGGATAAAAAATGAAACCCTTTATTGCTTCTTTGGTTTAACAAATTCCAAACTAAACACACTTTAACAGTGTAAGATTACATTTTTTGGTTTGCATGTTAGAAGGAAAGGCCTAAGGTAATATCGATGTTTGAGTAAAAAGAGCTACCGTTACCATATTAATTAAGCTCATCTACAGCATAAATGAATTTATTATAGACATAATATATAACTGAATATAATAATATTGTTTGATCTATATAGTTGACTTCATCTTAATGGAATTTTTTGTTTAAGTTTTCATGCATTAAAATATAATTTTATCTATGCATTAATATTTTTACCATTTTGCATAACTTTGATGGAGACCAAACCTGCCTTCTAAGACGGAAGATGTGTAGTAAATCCTCGAAGTATTTCATACCTTTTCTCAGCATAGTATTACCACAAATAATATTTGCTTTCGAAATAGTCATTCCCATATGACTATGAGTGGCGTCCTATTTTTTGGAATCTTCCACATTGATCTTGCAGCTTCATTTGAGGCACATATTTCCTCTATTTATTTCCACATTGTTATAACTTAATATATTTAGCCACCCAAATAAAAGCAAACTCAGTTATATATGTGTAAACTCAACACATTGCCTTCATCCAAGAGTGTAGATCTATCTTTTCTTATTGAACATAACACTTACATAATGAAAACCAGTTTTGAGTTTCAATAATCAACTGTCAATTTATTGTGTGTGTATATATACTATATTACTATGTACTGAAAAAACATTTCTCTATATAACATTAGAGGATACAGTTACAGCAGCCATTTTAAATAGAAAGATTGTGGTCACAACAAACTGACTTTCTTTATAAATGAGATGGTAACAAAATGTTCAGTTCAATGCTGACGCCTGAAAAAGTGAAAATTCAATGAAGGCAACAAACAATCATTTCAACTTCTTACTGAAGTCCGACAGCTCAAGAACTTGAATTCTGGGGATAGCCGCAGCTTCTTCTCTCTCTTTCTGAGTGTTGTAACCCCAGTTCCCTGATCCCAAAAAACAATTACACTTATCAGGCACACTCGACCATACGTATCACGATGTCATGTAATATTTTCCCATGAGAGAATCCATTCCAATTATAAACTGGTTAAGAAATACAAAAGGAAGCTACCTAAATACAGATTCCATTGATCTAACTCAGGTTCTTTGATGACATTTTTTAAGGTAGCAAGCCGATCCTCAACAAAGCTGGTTAAAAGAGTTAATTTCATGTAAGCAATAATAGAGTTCCAGTAGAAATAACAATAACCAGAATGATGTATAATTAGTTCTAGTAGCACAATATCTTACTGAAGTGTGAGTCCTTGGTGCTCTAGTCTCTTTTGAAGCTGCTTCAGCACTTCCACCTTAGGCCTACCGGTAAAACCAAAGATGGTGCAAGGAAAGTGAATTTCCTTTCAAAAAATAAAGCAAGAGAAAAGAAAAGAAAAAAATGTTAAAGCATCACTGGACATTATTTTAGACGAATATATACTACACTAACCCAGTTCCTAGACCATATATTCTTTCAGGTGGAATTGTCACCCCAGCAAGCTCTCGGAGTAAAGCATCGGCAAAACGGCTCTAAAATTACAAAAGAAATGATAAAGATACAATATTTTTACCATTTTGCATAACTTTGACGGAGACCAAAACTGCCTTCTAAGAGGAAGATGTGTAGTAAATCCTCGAAATATTTCGGTACCTTTTTTCAGCGTAGTATTACCACAAATAATATTTGCTTTCGAAATAGTCATTCACATATGACTATGAGTGGCGTCGTATTTTTTGGAATCTTCCACATTGATCTTGCAGCTTCATTTGAGGCACATATTTCCTCTATTTATTTCCACATTGTGATAACTTAATATATTTAGCCACCCAAATAAAAACAAACTCAGTTATATATGTGTAAATTCAACACATTGCCTTCATCCAAGAGTGTAGATCTATCTATTATCTATCTTTTCTTATTGAACATAACACTTACATAATGAAAACCAGTTTTGAGTTTCAATAATCAACTGTCAATTTATTGTGTGTGTATATATACTATATTACTATGTACTGAAAAAACATTTCTCTATATAACATTAGAGGATACAGTTACAGCAGCCATTTTAAATAGAAAGATTGTGGTCACAACAAACTGACTTTCTTTATAAATGAGATGGTAACAAAATGTTCAGTTCAATGCTGACGCCTGAAAAAGTGAAAATTCAATGAAGGCAACAAACAATCATTTCAACTTCTTACTGAAGTCCGACAGCTCAAGAACTTGAATTCTGGGGATAGCTGCAGCTTCTTCTCTCTCTTTCTGAGTGTTGTAACCCCAGTTTCCTGATCCCAAAAACAATTACACTTATCAGGCACGCTCGACCATACGTATCACGATGTCATGTAATATTTTCCCATGAGAGAATCCATTCCAATTATAAACTGGTTAAGAAATACAAAAGGAAGCTACCTAAATACAGATTCCATTGATCTAACTCAGGTTCTTTGATGACATTTTTTAAGGTAGCAAGCCGATCCTCAACAAAGCTGGTTAAAAGAGTTAATTTCATGTAAGCAATAATAGAATTCCAGTAGAAATAACAATAACCAGAATGATGTATAATTAGTTCTAGTAGCACAATATCTTACTGAAGTGTGAGTCCTTGGTGCTCTGATCTCTTTTGAAGCTGCTTCAGCACTTCCACCTTAGGCCTACCGGTAAAACCAAAGATGGTGCAAGGAAAGTGAATTTCCTTTCAAAAAATAAAGCAAGAGAAAAGAAAAGAAAAACAATAAAAAGAAAAAAATGTTAAAAGCATCACTGGACATTATTTTAGTCGAATATATACTACACTAACCCAGTTCCTAGACCATATATTCTTTCAGGTGGAATTGTCACCCCAGCAAGCTCTCGGAGTAAAGCATCGGCAAAACGGCTCTAAAATTACAAAAGAAATGATAAAGATACAAAATGAACAGGGGACATGATGTAAAATTGCAAAAGGTGCATAAGTCGTATTAGGACAACATTATCTTCCTTTCTCTCTTACTCTTTCATTCCAAAATAATTATCACCTTGAAAATTCGGTGCATTAAAAATTTTATATATTTACTTGCAATTTATATCAAGATACATTGACTTTCGAAAGTAAAAATTTATGGAATGGAGTATTTTTCATTAATACTGAGACAAAAGTGTCTGTTGACGGGATTATCATCCCCTAGCTAGGGTCAAAAAGAAGGTTGGATGCTGACCTGTTTCGTGGTGACGATGTACACTCTCGAGCTTGCAAATTTTAATGCATCAGAAACACCAGGATAGAATCTATAGACAAACATCACGAATTAGTAGTAGTAGATCTCCTTCATGTGATATAAATATGCTAAACTAATCACAGCTCAGAAGGTTTAATTTGGTTACCTATTTGCACCGATCCAAGTAGCGAAATCCTGCTCCAACCATTCATCTCTAACCTTTCCAAAAAGATCTATCAAAGTTTCTCTATTCTCACTCCACTCTTCCATGATAACAGGCTTCAACTTGGACCAATTTTCCAATATACCCTCAACCGTGAGCCCCTCTGCAACCTTGCAAAAAAAACGTAGGCATCAGTCAAAAGCAGATGCAAATTCCACGGATAAATGCTAAAGATCAGAGATAAGACATTGTACTCACTGAAGACTTCCTGATGGAAGGTATTCTGGTCTCTAACAACAATCTCACAAGTAAAACATTTTCATATCCAGTTTCTACGACCGGTCGGACCTATAACACAGACAACTATGGAAGTTCATCTTCAGAATGAAAATTGGTCTATTTATTCGCCATATTCAAAGCAATGTTTTTGAAAGCTCAATATTTTTGAGTAAAATATTCACAACATCATATGCAATTAAAACCGGAAAATGTTCATATTTTGAGGGAATAAAACTTGATTATCAATAAAAAAGGCAACAAAGTTAGCGAGAAACAGTGTGTTGTTTAATTAGCTTAGTTTTGGAACAATTTTATAATCAAAGTCCTACTGAAATCTTAGAGGAAAAATCAATTACTTCCTCAAAGAAGTGAGCTTGACACATGCATTGCACCTCATAATGGTACTCTTCTAAAACAAGGAAATTTATTTGAAAGCAAAATAATTTTGTCTCTGATTCCCTTTCTATAATTTGAGGCCTCTGTTGTTATTTCCAAATCGTATAAGTTGATAAGCAGTTAACAGTTATTCAGAACCAAAACACATAACATCTAAATTATAAAGCAATTTAGCAAAAAACAAAGGCATAAACATAATAATTAACTAATTGATTAAAAAAATGCATAAGAAGTAAGTAGTGAATATGAGATTAATTACTGAATGCATCTGGTCAACAATCCAATCCTGAGTGGCCGAATCCACGCCATGAAACAAAGAAGGCCATCTCACTTTCGCAGCCTGAAAGGTATCCTA
>NC_029788.2:119710556-119727310 GCF_000816755.2 Arachis ipaensis
TTTTTTTGTTGTATATTATTATATAATAAATTTATTTATGTGTTCATTTAAAGCTTGTAATAACTTTTTTATATTTAATGCATATTTCAAAACTTATCTTTGTATCAACCTTAACTATCAAATGGAATTGATTAGAAGTGCCATGATTTTATGCCATAAAAATATATGATAAATTTATTATATAATTATATATAAAAGAGGATAATTTACTTTCTAATTTCTATTAAGCAATTGCTTATATAATTTAATTTGTATCACTCAAATTTTTCATCGAATTAAACATAAATAATTAATTTTAGGTATCTATAGTTTAATTAAATTCTCGATTAGGAACTTTAACTTATAAAGTTTGTAAATAGATTCAATTAAATATTGAGTAACTATTGTTATTGTTATTTTTTTTTTCTAGAAAAAGGAATATTCAATCGGATGTTGCCCTGGTACAATTTATTTTTTAAAAGAAAAAACTATATCTACAATTTTTTGGTCATGGACTAGAAGACCCAAATCAACTGGCCCATACTGAATTCTGATGGAGGCCCAAATAGACAATCATAAGCCCAAAAAAATGGAGAGAAAAGTGGCCCTTCCCGGGACAACGTTGTTTGATTTTGGCGCCATTTCCATTCCTTTCCCTGCAGTGTGTTGTATTGTAATATTGTATTTGCCATTTGATTTTGCTCTCTTCACTCTTCATTCTTCACTGTCACATTGCACCAAACAACTGCGTGGAAAAAGCGACACGTCCAAGCGCCTTCACTGAGTCGTGCTTGCCACGCGCACCCAATTGGATCTGCTCGCATCTCTGTTCTCTGTTTTCTCGGTAAAGACCTTCACTCCACAATCCTTTTCTCTTCTTTTAGGTTTAATTTAGGGTTTTTCCTCACTTTCTTAATCTAATTGGATTTGGTTTGTTATCAATTTCAGTATGTTCATATTTGTCTTTAGAATATTCTATGACATCTTTTTACTTTCAAACCAACGAAAATTAATCAATTTTGCGTTGTAGTTTGTGAATTTTGAAAGCCATTTATTGAACTGAAGCTTTGATATCACTCAAGTTCAATTTTACTGTATGATAATGATGATGCTTTCATAAATCTGATTAATATATCCATTAGAGTTAGTGTTAAGTTCTTTCAGGTTCTGTGTATGTGAACTCCAGCACAATGGATTATTGTTTATTGACTACCAATCCTAAGAGTGCGTGGAATCCGTTACAATTTGTTTTTTCAAAATTTTGATTCCAAATTGATGATTCCATTGTTGATTTTATCAGAGGAAACATGAATTCAGAGGAAGCTGCACAAATTCCCAGAAGAACTACAAGGTCTTTAGCTTCATCTTCTGCGTCGACTTCTAATAATGCATCTTCTGCAAAAGTAAATAGCCTTGAACCTCTAACAATCAATGACCTTTTAGTTGGAGGAGACCCTATTAGCCTAGATGAATTGTTTTCTAATTTCCCCGGTAGAAATAGCCAGATTCTCGAGATTGTAAGTCTTTTGGGGCCATTGAACACTCCAATGCTTCCTTTGTTTGTGTATGGTGGTGCTTCCACTGGAAAAACCAGTATCATTCTTCAATTATTCCGGCATCTCAATAGGCCTCTTGTTTATTCTAGCTGCAGGACGTGTTATAATCAGCGTATCTTGTTTGAATCTATTCTAAATCAGTTGCATCTCCATAGAAAAAGTGCTGCCAATGGCTATTCAAACGCAAAGCGCTGTGAGAGACCATCGGATTTTATTAATTTTCTTAGGGAAGCATTGACCGATGCCATAAACAATCTGAAGGAGAAGTCGGAGAAGTTGATATCAGGCAAGACAATGGCACAAGGGGGGATTGGAAACATGATCTACTTGGTATTTGACAATTTTCAGCTTGTTAGAGAGTGGGATAAGAGCTCTACTTTATTACCCTTTCTGTTTAATGTCTATGATCTGCTAAAGCTTCCTGAGGTGGGTCTAATATTTATCAGCAATACTTCTCCAGATACCTTTTACTCCTCTAACATGGGTTATGTGGAGCCTATCCCTGTATACTTTCCTGATTACACAGATGCTGATATTCGCAAAATATTGTCGAGAAACCAAGCAGACTCGAAGCTGTATTCTTCATTCTTGGAGTAAGACATCTTATTACTATTACTTTCCATTCTCAGATTTACATAATCTCATAGTGAATTTTTGTTTATTTTTCATGCAGTATGGCTTTAAGGTCTTTCTTTAGGGTTACTAGGCAGGTTGATGAATTGTCCACTGCCTTCAAACCACTATATGAAAAATATTGTGAACCTTTAAGCGATAAAAGAGTCTTTCCTAATGGAGACAAAGACAAAGACATGAAGAGAAAGTTATTTAGTCATATCAATCCTCACATCACATCCTCTCTGAATGAGATATTTAAGGTTTCATCTCACCCTTCAGCTGAAGTTGAGAACTCCAAAGAGGCAAATCTGAAGGTGAATCAAAAGAAACTGGAGCGACGTGAAGAAATTGCCAAGCTAGACTTTCACATGTCTACTAGTGCAAAGTATCTTCTTATTTCAGCATTTCTTGCTTCCCGAAATCCAGCTACTCTTGATGCTTCACTTTTTGATTCCAAAGGAGGTTCTGATAATCGAAAGCGAAAGAGGAAGTAAGCATGTTGATTTGTTGGTTGATGTGTAATTTACAAAAATTAGTTCTCTAGCCATAGTATGATTCTGCTTTTGTTCTCTCTCTTTTTTCAAGCAGTGGATGTTTAACTTTCTAGTCTATTGTTCTTTTTGTGTTTAGACCCTCTGAGAAGGTGCCTGAAAGAAAGGAAAGTTTAGAAGAGGAGTTACTAATGAAAGGACCTGGAAGTTTCCCACTGGAGAGGTTGTTAGCCATCTTTCAGTGTATTGTATCGGTCGCAGAAGATTCGTCGGATGAGGACAAACAAAGCGGCGAGCTGATGTCTGATGTTCTGTTGCAGCTATCCAGTCTCTGCAATGCTAAATTTATATTTAAAGGAAGAAGCTGTCCAATTGAAGGCTCAGTTCGGTATCGGTCAACTATATCGGAAGACTTGGCTTTGAAGGTAACCTCAGTTCCCACGTAACACTCCCACAAAATTCTTGGTTTATTTATATGACATTTGGAAAACAAATGAAGAATAATATTTTCATTGTTGTTTAAGCAGGTTGCAAGGAGCCTCAAGTTCCCTTTATCAAGTTATTTGTATAAAAGAACCTAGCAATCTTTGACTTTGGTTCTTCTGCTTCACAAATCCTGGTTATCCATTTTTCTCTGATAGAATCTGTACAACCTACGATGCTGCTATGTGCTATCTGCAGTTATCCTCATGAAATTGCCGGAATTATCCCTATGAATTGTAACATTGGATGGATTGAATAATTTTAATGCACATGGAATTTCCAAAAATGCATATATATCGCAGATCTAACCTTTAGTGCAGTATGGATTCTGAAATAATTTTTCTCTTGGCAGATATGGAATTGTAGCATGGCACAAATTGTGTTTAAGACCCAATTTTCTTAAGAAATTTCTTGTACTTCAAATGAATGCCCCATCTATTTCAATTTTCCAGAATGGGAATTTTTAGCCAAAGCCACTCATGAAAACTCTAAAATTCTTAGATTCAATATGTGCATTTCAATGGAAAATATAGTGAACATACTGAATCAATTATCAATGGTTAATGACAAAACTATGAGAATTTGTTTACTGAAGTAACAAGCCCCTAAAAGTTTTATAAAGTCCTAGCATCTCCTACCATAATTAACTTTTGAAGTTTGATTATTTTAAAATTTTCCATTACAAACTGTATATAATAAAACTAGTGAATAACAACGCAATAGAAACGTTCCATGGAGAAGAATTTAGTTGCTGAAGCTTAGACTTTCCTGCATATCCTTTTGTAACAACGAAATTTCACTCGTATAATTGCCTTTTCTTTTTAATTTTTTTCCCCCAACAATTTCAGTCGTAAATTCGTAATCATAACCATAATTAATTAATATTATTTAGGGATAAAAAAAATAGATGGATCTAATTAGCCTATGGAAAGCCCATATTAAAATTGCTTTAGGCCTTAGCCCAGAAAGAACAAATCAACTGAGAACGGAACCTGAAAATGTTAAAGACCAAAACCAGAGAGAGAAAAACTGAAAATACTAATTGAAAAAAAAAAAACCTCAATTGAAAATTTTCTCCGTCACAAAAAAGAAGAATATGACCAAATCACCAAAAAGAAAATCCACTCTTACTTTAAGAAAAAAAAAGTTGTTTTGCGGAAGAAGGAAATGCAAATATCAAAATATTTTGTTTCTCTCTCCTCCACCATTCTTTCTCTCTCTTTCGTTCTCTGTCTTTTTTTTTTCTTCATCGCCGACAACCGCCAATTCCCCGCATTTCAAAGCGCTCTCTCTCTCTTATTTGCCCACAATACAGCGCATTGATTGAATTATTGGAGCAAATTGTTTACAATTTTAAGTACCATTGGTGTTTAGCATTTTAATACCATTGCTGTTTCTTCAATCTAAGCTCGTGGTAAAGAATCCTGGTGCTTTTTCCCCCTTTTGGTTTCGTTTATTGTGCTGGCATATAACAACCCCTTTCTTCAACTTCTTATTCATGTTGCTATTGTGTTTGTTGTGTTGGAAATGATGATGTTAAAGAAATTTGATGCTAATCAAAATCATGTAGCTGATATAAATAATGAAAATTTAGCTCCTTTTAAACTCTGCCATTACTGTTTTGTGAAGTTGGCGGATGGTGAAGCTTTTTAGTATCATGGGAATTCAGAATTCTTGTGTGTAATTAGCTAACAAGTAGCTTTTAAATTGTTCTCTTTCTGTTTTTATTTTCTTTTTCTATATGGAATCAGGAAATTTGTAAAAACCACTCTGTCTTTTTTTGTCTTTTCTATTTTTTATGTGTTAACTTAATGTGATATTTGGATAATACCAAGTTCAAATGGAAGCATGCTTAGTAAGATGTGAGCAGCAGTAATGTAACTATAAATGTTTTTGCCATTTTGAAAAAAAAAAAAGTAAGTTAAATGTGTTGATAGTTTTCTCTTGTTTGAAGTATTTTCTTTTTGAAGTTTTATTGTTTGGAAATGTTACTTAAGAAATTTCGGGTGGAAATAGGCATCAATCAATTCTTGTACTTAGTTTTGTAATAGTAGGATAGGGCATGTCTTAGTTGCTGCTTTATGTATTTGCATACTCTTCATTTATGTATTGTTATTCATTACACATTTTGACTTCTTATCTTATTTATGCAGGGTCTTTCTGAATTTAGGAGGTGCTGCTGAATTATTCACCATTCTACACTTTGGCAAGGTTTATGTCTGTTATCCTTGCTTGTTGAAATATTGTGATATAGGGAATTGTGTATCACTGCCAATGCTTTCATGGACCATATGCATTTGATGCTGCTGCTAGAGAAGCTTAATCCTGATCCCAAACCTCGTTTGATTAGTGGATGTATTATCTGGTTGTCTGGAATTGAAATTTGAATTTGAATTTCCACCTCTGCATATATTGGTCGAACCGTGATTCCGTGAATAAACTTCAAATATCAGTAGTTTCCGCTTTTGACACTAGTTTAAAATGTCAGAAATTGACATGGCAGTTAGTAAACCCGAGGTGCGTATCTGATTGTATGATATAAGTAATTTCTAGTTTAAGATCCTCTCCTGGTTCTGTGATTATGATTTTATTTTTTTTTCTCTTACAATTTTTTATCCTGAGATATTGAGAGATTTTAAAATCCAGTGTTCAACTTCTTGCTTCAGATTATGCAGCCGTATATCTGGCTTCAGACACCAGATGGTGCAATACAACAAGTGGAACAGGAAATTGCAATGTTTTGCCCTTTTATTTGTCAAGAAGTAATACAAAAAGGCACGGGATCTTCAAAGAACTGTGCAATATGTCTTCCTCAACGAGTCACCCCTACTATTTTTAGCTTAATACTTGATTATTGCCGATTTCATCAAGTAGCAGGTCGCTCAAACAAGGTACTTTATGTTTCTTCACTTTTTTTATGTTGTTATAAACTTATAATCAAATATAAGATGCACTTTAAATGGAAAGGTTTTATTTGACGGATGGCTTAGTTTTTGTATAGGAGCGGAAGTCTTATGATGAGAAATTCATGCGGATGGACACAAAGCAGTTATGTGAGTTGACATCTGCTGCAGACAGCCTTCAGTTGAAACCATTGGTTGATCTTACCAGCCGTACACTTGCTCGAATAATTGAAGGAAAATCCCCTGAGGAAATACGCGGCATATTTAATTTGCCAGATGATCTTACGGAGGTATCTGGTGCTTGCAATAACCATGTTTCAATTCTTTTTTCGATGTCAGTTTTGATGTTTTTAGACATTCCATTTGATCCAGGAAGAGAAATTGGAGCCCTTGAAAAACACAACTGCTGATCCGAGGATCAGGCTTTTGAACCGCTTGTATGCTAAGAAAAGGAAAGAGCTGAAGGAGCGTGAGAGGCTAAAGGTGTAAATATTGTTTCTTATTTTTTTCATCACATTACAGTGCAAGCACACTGTCCAATTTGTAAAGTATTATTTAATTACTTGTACCTTTTTTAATGTCCTGATTCTTGAATTGTAAAATGTTGATGTTTAACAAGATTTGGTCGGACACATGTTTCAGAATGTTGAAGTTGAAGAAGAGAATGTGGATGATCGGTCAGTCGATGACCTTTTGTCTTTTATTAATGGAAATGATGCAGGTAACTGAGCATTTTTCGATCCCCTTTACATGAGTTTTACTTAATGCTTTTTGTTGTTGTTAGATCGATGAAATGGTACTACTTCGTCCTAGTTGAGCAATTTCCATTTGATGTAATTTGTTGACCACATGAAACTACCTCTTGTCCATCTTGACAACGGTGAAACTCGAAATTAGTAGTACTCAGTTCTTTCGTTAATGTTTGTCTGCATCAAGTATAGACAGTGTAGGTGGTCCAATGATCTTGTTGAAATGAAAAGAAGAAATATACCAAAAGGTAGGATTGTGAGGACAAAGAGATCCTTTTTTGGTTGTTAAAGTAAAGCCTTTAATATGTCAGCCACTCACCATATTTAGAGGGAAAGTCCTCTATAAGGGCCACGTGCTTTACTTTAAAGAGAATTGAAATGTCTAATCTTATTCCACAAAACTCGCTTGTCTAAAAATTTATCAATGAAGGTTTGAAATTACTGCTCCAACTAACTAAACAATATCTGTTTCTCGTCTAAATTTCCTAGTTATACAATCATTTTCATTCAGTGGGATTTATATTTAAGCTTTTGTGTTTGACAATGTCCGGAAACTCTCGAGTCTTGAGTAGTGGTCTTCTGTAGGCTGTAGCATTTTATTTTATTTTCCTGTTTCATCTGCTTGGGAATGCAGATGCCTAACTGTTAGTGAGAAATTTTGTTACAGATCCAAAGGAGATGAAAAATTCTAAGAATAAAAAGAAAAACCGAAGAAGAAAAGAGCAACAGACGAGCTCTTCTTTGAAGGAAGCTTCTGAACTGAACAATAAGGTAGTCATAATATCTAATATCAAATTTGGCTTCAAGTTAAATTTGAAAAAACAAGTTCAGTTATTTACTATATATGTTCCAAGTGTTTATTGCTTTTTACTTCTAATAGGAGATAAATGGTCATAATATCATACCCCAAACTGATGGAGCTAATGGAGTTTCCGAGGCCTCTCAGTCTAATACAGAAGACAGCACTTTTGTTCCTAGAGAGTTTGATGATGGAGATATAGATGAGGACATCGATCCTGCATTACAGGAAAAACTTGACAGGTGGGGCTAGACTATATTCTAAGTGCAGTGTTTACACTTCATGCTAAAATTTGAAGTTGTATTTTTCTTTTTGTGGATGACAATCATTATCTTTAGCATAGTTGCAGTGGCAGATCACTAGCACTATTATCTTTATTCTATCATATGGAGAGGACATAGCATCAGAATGATTGATGAGCTCTTTCTTTCAACAAATTGTATTTCTTGAATCATGTATTGCTGGTTGCATGTGAAATGACGTGCTCACATTCGTGTATATATGAGAGAGAGGGCAATGTGACAATATCCAAATTGATTTCATTGTGTTTGGGATTGGCAAGTGACAAATGTTTATTTTGTATTGTTCCTATGTTGGAGAATTTTTAGTAATCTTTGTATCCCTAGCAATCTAGCAATAGGTTTTTCTTGATCTTGTATGTTTAAAATGTTTCAATAAATAATGCAACTTGTTTTAATCTGTGTGTGCATGCCTGCTATTGAAGAACATAATGGAACAAAAAAGAAAAATGAAAGGGTGGGAAAGTGACAAGAAAAACAATAAGAAATCTCTAAGTTTGAGAGTGAAAATGATGATTGATTACTTATGATTGTGAACTTGTGTTATGATTATGTCAATAATTAACTTCAGAAACAAGATGTAACTCCATAACTAACTACCTAACAAGTCTATTTAATGCTTGTCAGATTAACATAAACCTAATTAAGCTGACTCAACTCATCTTACACACACTAACAAAGTTCTAATCTAACAATATTACTTTTTGTATTCTGGTACTTTGCAAAATTTGTCTAGGTACATTATGGTAAAATTATTGGTTTTTTGGCTGAAATTTGTTTTTCATTGGGTATTTAATAATATTATTATGATCATTGAATTTACCCATTTTATATTTTAGTTTCCATAGAAGGGGAGCCTCGGAACAACGATTGAGTTGTCTCCGTGTGACCTCAAGGTCACAGGTTCAAGCCGTGGAATCAGCCACTGATGTAATTATTAGGTTAGGCTGCCTACATTACGCCCTTTGGATGCAGCCCATTCCTAGATCCTACGTTATCGCGGGATACTTGTTCATCTGGCTGCCCTATACTTTAGTTTCCATAATTGACCAAGCTTATTTCACACACACACAGTTTAACAAAGTAGCAATAATCATGAAGTTCTTGTTAAACTCCTTCTGTGTTGTCCTTCCCTGCCACTTTGGATAAAAGAAGGCATGGGTTTGATATGAAGAAATGTCTGCATGATGTTCATATTGATGTACTCTTGTGATTTGATATGCCAAAATCTTATTTGCTCAATACCCTTTGATGCAGGGAAGTGGAAGATTTCGCCCGCATATTAAATTCTGACTGGCCAGAGAGGATGCAGGAACTGTTGTCTTTGGGGCAAGAAAGAAAAGCAATGCCTTTTACATCCAATGGAAACAGTTTTTTAAGATGAAATGCTTGTATGTTTATCGCTGAGTTTGTTTTAGTGACGTTGTTTACCCTTTATATGCTTGTTAGTAGAACTTTTAAAATCATTTTTAAAAAACAAATAAATAAAATGTTTTCTCCTTTTTATGTCCTTTTAAAATCATTTTAGTTTGCTTTTGCTCCTACATTTTGGTCAGCTAGAGCCAAGGTTGTCAAATATCCGCTATATCGGCGCAATAGCGCTATTGCGTGGCGGAAATTTAACAAAACATAATGAGCCGCAATCCGCTATTGATGACCTTGCCTAGAGCCAATTTTCGCTTTCTTTAGCTGCTATAACTTGTTTTCTCTTGCTTAATATTTAATATATGTTAAGCTTGTTGCATGTGCTATATATGAGAAGCTGAGTGAAAATTGCATCTTTACATGTGTATCATCTTTTAGAACCATGATGTGGGGCATTATTGCCAGAGAGATTTCTTTCCTTACCCTTTTGAATTGGCATGATGAATTTGGTAACTGACTTGTTTATTGTTTCCCTGAATAACTCTCTAGTTTATTCAGTGTGTAGTTAATACACCACTTTCCCATGATTATTGCTTTCTGTTTTCTGATATAACATGCTATAAAAATAATAGTATTTAATGTCATTTCATCCACTTATGTCTTTTGATTCACTACACTAATTAAAAATTTATCTATGCAGAGGACTTGACCTCATGATACTGTCACACAAACAAGAAGGAATCAGTGGAAAATGGATCCTTACAAGCCCCCGCACAAATGGCCTGTGGCTTGAACAATTTTGAGAGGTGCTGACAAGCCTTAGGAAAGTGCTGCATGTCAGTTATTTATTTGTTTTTCTAATTCACTGTTGAATTTTATTCATTATTGGTTCTTGGCCCCAGGCACAATTTGATGCTGGAGGCTGCCTCTTGTGCCAATAGAAAATAAATAGTAGGATGGGCTTGTATGTAATAATGTTGTATCTTTGTGCATTGATTGCTTGAGTTTTGAAAGAAGTTTCTTACTCTCGTCCATTTCTGTGTTGACAAATTGTTAAAAATTGGGTTGTGATCATATATTCATTTTTGTACTCCTAATGTGACTCTCAGACTCTGTAGTTGTTGGAGTAATTTTTTTTCTTCACATAAGTAATAATTTAAAACTCATTCCATATAAGATGAGATTGAAGAGAAGAGTGCAATTCATGGGTCTGGATTTGATATTGATCCGGTGATCCCATCTTATGGTGATACCCTTTCTATCCATTCTGATTCTCTTTCCTCAGATAATATTTCTAATTTTGTGAGGCTTGTATTGATCATTTGGAAGATGGTTTTTTCTTTTGCTACCCATTTGGTTCATGATTGCATGTGATATTTGGTTATATTGATGATTTTCTCCTTTTTCCTCTAAATAATCAATATTTACAACTTGAGTAGGACAAGTTCACTAAAGGGTGACTTGGGATCTTGGAAGAAATAGAGGAAGAAAATAACTTAAATGAGTAAAACAAGAGACACGAGCCAAGCCTACATTAATGATATTTCATCACAGAATATACTTGGAAAATGAAATTTATCCAACTTTAATTTCAATTTTAGTTATAAGTAACATAACCATAGTCTTTCATCTTCATACAACAGTTTTTATTTTCGTCTTCTTTTTCTTTTTCTTTTTCCCTTGTCACCATCCTCTGCCGGGCCCCTTCATTGAGAGTTGTCTGTGATGTCTCTTGCCTTATTGCCATTTGCTTGACAAAGACATCATTTTTGGCCACACCCTCATATAAGCAAACTTGCAGAAGATAATTACAAAAGAACACTATGTTCCTAAGGCAAAAAACAATTGCCAAAGAGGAAGCTCTTAAATCTTCTTACTTCTTATCTCATACCATCTTCTATCTAAGAAAAAAATAAAATAAAAAATCTAATCTAACAAAAGTAATAGTATCTTAAAGTTTTAGCTGTTGATATAACTATAAGTACATGCTAATAACATGATTTGGTTGAAATTTTTGTTATGACAGTTCCAAATGTTTACATAGTCTCCTAGAGTTTCTATCAGTCTCCTATTAAACTAACACATATGGTACACTATACTACTATCCCTATTATCACTTCGTTCATTGTTGAGACTCTTGGTTATGAGGGCAAGGCATTTCTGGTTCCCCTCTTGTCCATAAAAGATTGAGTTCACCTCTCTTCTTTCCCAATGACAAAAATGTGCCTGTATTTGAAGAAAACCAAGGTTTTAAAAACAATACAAGTTTTTGTAAATCACGGAATAACCGATGACAACTCGTAGTAAGAAACATGCATAAAGTTTAGCATTAGTTCTCGAAGGTGCCTTCGGCAGCCACCCGAACATGTTGAAATAACAATTGTACTAACCAAGAGTAAACGGGACGATATAAAGCAATGCTGGTTGACCATGCCCATCCATCAAGTTCAAAGCAACATATGTAATAAGGAGACCTGCAGTTCAAAGTTCAAGGGAATGATGTAAAGACACCAAGCAAACAGTGATCTCAATTCTCATCCACATCCTAATTCTGGTCCGAAAGTGAGCCGGCTCAATTTTGTAACAAAGTAAATAAAGTCCGAAAGTTTTTATGGAAAATTACCCTTGACACATCCTACCAACTAAAGTCATACCAAGAATCAAACATAGAAATAGCATACCTAAACCGTAAGCACTCATTGCCCACACGAAGTATCCAGACCGAAGGTTCCTCTTTGCCAACCAATCATACCTGTAAATTTATCGGTACAATAATTAAGTCTAGGAACCATTAAAATGAGACAAGGGATTCTCTTCATTTATGTAGTGATTAAAGTGTTTCAACTAGGGAAGACGAATATATATGACTTTCATTTCAACCTTAGTGAAAATGCGACTAGAAGCCCTGGTAAGATTATGTCCCCAAAACCAATTATGCTGTAACCACCCCAAGGATCAAACAGACGCGGTATTTTAAGCAGCATGGGGATACCATCTTCTCCACTCCTATCGCCTCGAGCTACCTGTAAAAAAGTGAAAATGTTTCATTAAGTGGAAGAAACGCATCATGTTTATGAGACCAAAATCAAGCATAGTAGAGAATGAAACAGAAGGGAACACTCACCACTATCATTACGCTCTCATGGAACCACCACTTAGAGACAAACACCCAGAAGATGTCATATAGGAAGGCGCAACTAAGAAGAACAGTTCCAACCTTATACAGAAATAAGTATAGATGTCAGAGTCTTCATTCGTAATAAGAGTTCAGTACTGTACTTATGAAGATGCGGCATTAATGTTTCCTTCTTATGCTTAGAATAAAAGAATATCATCAAAAAGCAAAGTATAAGGGTTTGCAAAAGAAGCCTTTTAGAAATCAGAAATGGTGAAAAAATAACAAAGTATAAATTACCTTGAGATTTGGTATGCGGACAATCTGAAGAACCGTAATTATCAATGCAATTCCCTGAATGACATAAACAAAAAAGAAGAGAAAGGTAACTATGTTATCAATTTGTCTTGTAATGTTAAATTGAGAACAATGCAAACTTCAAAATTTTGTAAGGGCACTTGTTAGCAAAAACTATCAAACAAAAATGATATGCTGCAAGACTAGTGGTTAGTGTTCTCAATTCCATACCAGGAAGAGGATTCTCATTAATTTTTTATATTTTAATCAGAAATAGTACGATAACTATATATATTGAAAGCAAAAAGAACACAACTTTTCTTACAAGAATATCTTGTCCAATCCATGCAAAAGATACGTGTCGAAAAACTCCCCAAAGCACGGCAAATACTATGCAGAAGGGAGTCATAGCAAGCGTCAAATATGAGACAGCTCCAAAGAAGGGTATTTTTACAAATGTTTGCCCAGCACGTTGAAACCATCTGAAACTATAAATGTTTGGTTGTCAATTCCATATCAATAAACTATGGCACTAAGCAGCAACAAACTTAACATGGCAGTGCCTCATTCTCACATAACCCTACAAATCAATTGCCAAATCGACCTACAAGTGTAGAAGACTTACCATGATAACAGAGCCACCAAGCAAGTTTGCAGTCCCTGAAATCACATGAAAAAATATAATGACCTCTCTGCTAAATCAACAAGAGTTTTGTCAAAAGGACAGACTACATGCTTCTTAGATTTATAAGATAAAAAATGCTTATGTTTTGATTCCTTAACTAGTTACTTAATGTTTGCGTTAACAAACCCTATCTACGACATTTACTAATGAAAAAAGAAGATAGCAATCAACATAATCATCAGCCACATATGTGAACTGTGAAGAGTTGGACAGTTAGAAAAATGTTTGTACCTAAAAGTTTAAAGGAAACTCGTTACTATGAAATGATCAATAATGGATTACTAATACTAATCTACACGAAAAGGAAGCGTGAGGGAGTGATCGTAATAAACTGGAACAAAGTCTGGAAAAGAATAACGCACCTCAACACCACCAATGCAAAATAGAACCACCAGAACTTCAATAAACCAGGATGCCATTAATTTGTAAAGCATAAGCAAGAAACAAGAAGCGATCACAACAAAAGAAATTGCTGCCATGGTACTGATTTCTACATAACCAGTAGAACCAGCATTCTCAGTATTCAAATATTCATCCGAAGCATCCTGCAAGTTAAACATGACTATGTATCAACAGCTGGATTGATGCCTTTTTAAGTATGAGAAGAAAACTTTCTTCCGAAGGAGCAAAATTAGAACAAAAAATAATAGCATATATATATAAAATTGGCATGAAAAGGAACCAAGTAACCTTTAATAGCTTCTCCCGCTCAACAGCAGCCTCTCTGGTTGTCCAGGCAGACCAATAAGAAGCACAGAGAATGGTACCAACAGCCATAAGCCATAAAAACACTTCCGCTACATCAACTAATGGGCGCAGCGGAGAGTATAACTGCACAGACACTTAAGAGTGCAATGTATATCATGTAAGACACAAAACCAGATAGGTACCAAAATAGCCATTTTAACTTTACCTATGTGAAACATACCTATCGATTTGTTTTGTATATGACTTTTAATGTTTTCACCAGCATCTTGTGGAAGCATCACAGCAGGAATTCCAATATCAATATCAGTTTCATTCTCTTCACAAACCATCTTGAAAAGTTCTGCACAGTAGAGACATAGAACAGTTGCTTAAAACGAAATATAGTATAACCCTTTATTGCGACATCTGTGTTTACTCAAGCAAACAAATAATGAACAAAAATTGTTTATTTAACATTTCCAAATGCTAGAATCCACAGGATCTCCTCTAATTTTGAAACCATAACGAAGAAACAAAATGAAAGAAACCGAGATCCAAAAAGAATTTTTAGCAAGTTACATGCAAACACCTGTCCGATTATTTATAATGAGGATCGCTGAAGCACCAGCTTCTTCAGCTATATTTGCCTTGGTTGTGAAACTACATTGTCCTCGGTGCACCAAAATGATCTCGCCAGTGAGCTAACAAAATCGCAAGGCACTCCGGATTACAAATTCATATTCTAAAATAGTTTTGAAGCTTTAAATGTATACCGGATATATATGCTTCAAAATGCAGAGAAAAGTTGCCTTCAGAAAATTCTATGGCATAAATTAGGATACCTTATTCTTCGGCTTGCTACAACAATCAGGAGGGTCCGCAATGGCGACTCTAGTATGGGTGGCATGTTTTTCTTTAGATTCCAATGTAGGGCCAAATCTTGCACCAACACCAACATACTCACAGTTCTCCACACCATTAATCCAAGTTGGGACTTTAACCTAAGAGAAATTAGTCAAAATTGTTAAAGAAAATACTCATTTACACTTATACCTATCAATACTCTCAAAGAAAATAGCACTAAAAACCAAAACAATTGCACATTGATTTTTAAAATTTTATTATTTTATCACTCGGCTTCTTAACATCATCCTGTTCTGAGCTAAAATTTCAACTAAAAATCAACCCGAATCGAATCACTCCAGTCTTAGTGTGTGTTTGAATTAGCTTATGTTGTCTTTATTTAAATTAAAAAAGATTAAGAAAGGTCTAATTAAGATATTTTTTTCAAAAAATAAGAATAATTCCAAAAGATATAATTTAATACAAACAAGTTTTTGATCTTTTTTCCCAATTGAAAAAAATTTGATAAACACAATGAGTCATTGACAGAAAGAAGCATCTATCACAGAACAAGAGCCTGATACGACAAGTAATCTAAAAACATGATTGAGCATCTCAGTGTCCAATAACTCCGAAAAAGGAGCAATTCCATTGAGCAAAGGCCACACCACCATTCATGTCTGGCACCACAAACACAAACAGTGACCTCCAATAATATCTTATATTAAAAAAATAATTAAAAAAAAAAAAAGAGGAAGAACAGAGAAACTCATTTTTCCCATAACACAATTCTGAAATGAAATGCCAAAACAGCGTTTGTTTAAGAGGAAGAAAAACAAAAATCAGTCCAATACAACTCCTCATCTTTCATAAATAAGAAGCAAATTTTCCTATTTAAAAAAAAAGGGGAAAAAAGGATTTTCCATCAGTTCTACAAATTCTTCCATGTTCCTCCATTTCCAAACCATTCAACCGAAGATAGAAAATTCAAAAATTAAAAAACCAGAAAAATGTCATTAGTAAACCAGCTCACCAAGCAATTCAAAGCAACTAAATATCAAAAAGTATTTTTTTACTAAAAAATAAATAAATTCTAATGAAACCCAACTCCAGAACCGTAGTGAAAAATTACACTTACAAAACAGAATTTTCATCTCCGTTATAAAAATCCCCTTCCTTGTTCCTCCAATTCCCAAGTCCCAATCATCCCCCAAAAAAAAGTAAAAAGCAAGTAACAATGGCACCTCCAGAACCAGCTCAGCAAGCAATCAACATCAAAATTAGAAAAAAAATTGAATTGATTATTATCGTACCAGAACAAAGTTGTTATCACAACCAGGTCTCTTGGGAGCAATATTATCAGGGTGTACTATGTCCCCAGCAAAACTCACAGTTATAATAACCATTAACACACAGCACCACACAGTTCCTTCAACTGAAAATGAAACCATTGTTGTTGAGAAGCAAAGGTGCTTAGAGAAGAAGATAAGAAGTGCAAAATTTGAGGAAGTGAGAAGAAAAGGGATTGTTGTGGGGAAGGTAAAGGTTTAATTTTTGGAGAGAAAATGGAGGAAGAGAAGGTACAGCATACAAAAGATGAAGAATTGGGGTTGGGGTGGTGGAAAGAGAGAGAGAACGGTAACAGTTTTTGTTACAAAATGCAAAGTTTTTCAATTATACTTTGAGAGTAATTTACATCAGTTTCTCAAATTTTTAATATTAAATATTTTAATCTTTTAAATATAATTTTTTTAATTTCATTTTTATTAAATAATATAATTTTCTTAATTTAATTTGTTTAATTAAAATAATTATTTTAAAATTTTATAAATTTTTTATATTTTATTTTTAATCAAATTGAAAAAAAATATAATATTATCTAATAAAA
>NC_029788.2:119728344-119729367 GCF_000816755.2 Arachis ipaensis
TTTAAATTTTTCAAAAATTAGTATCCAATTTTAAAAGTTTTAGTAATTAATCAAGATAATTACTCATAATTTTATGAAAATAAATTTTTTATTTTTAATTTGAAGAAAATACCGCGTGTTGAACTATGAACTAGAATTTTCGCTAATTCACGCTTTTGGATTTGGTGGGTTGGCCACGAACTTTGTGTGTGCGTGGAGTTCACCCTTCATAAAACTCATGCTTTCTTTCTCCTCAGCCAGCACACTAACTCACCTCAACATCAATTCTTGCGTGATAACCGTTGAACTAGAATTTTCGCTAATTCACGCTTTTGGATTTGGTGGGTTGGCCACGAACTTTGTGTGTGCGTGGAGTTCACCCTTCATAAAACTCATGCTTTCTTTCTCCTCAGCCAGCACACTAACTCACCTCTAAGTCTAACATCAATTCTTTTTCACTCAATTTCATATATTATTATTATAATTAATTACATATTTCGAATATTTTTAATTAAAAAATACATATTAATTATTAAAAAAATACTTATTAAAATAGTGTCTAAAAAATAAATAATGTCACTCTTATTTTAATAATGTCATTTTTTGTCTACAAATTCATAAAATTATACAAAGCAAAGAAACTATACTTGGAGTTACTTTATAAAAAATTAGAGTACAATTATTATTTTCCTAGTGTCTATTATAAAAAAATGTATCTATAACGAAATTGTAATGAGTTAATGACTAGTAGCATATAAAATGAATTAATTACTCATAACATATATGGTTTTGTTACCAAATTTAACATAAAATCTTTTTCAACCCACAATGTCTAAAATTGAGAGATTGCTTAAAAAGATTTACGTTAAGTACTAATAAACAACTTAAAGCACTTGTTTAGCGGTTATTAAGTTAATAAAAAAAGTTAATAAAAATATTTTTTTTATAAAATCTTTAAATATAAAATTATTTTTAATTTTTTATAAAATAAAAAAAATAACTTAAAAAAAGATTTTTTTTTTAAATTTATCCAAACAAGTGCAA
>NC_029788.2:119730047-119730470 GCF_000816755.2 Arachis ipaensis
TATTAATTTTAAATGAAAAAATTTTAAATCACTAATTTTAAATACATAGTGTAACCGTCTTAAGATATAATTTTTAAAAATTAGATTAATTAAAAAATAAAAATTAAATTGTTATCATTTTAATAGTAATTTTTTTATAACAATACACTATAAACGAGATAATTGTGAATATATCTCGTTTACACGGTAAACGAGATATTTGTATTTTTTTAAATTAAACGTCATACATTTATAATCAACTCGTTTACATTGTAAATAAGATAAATCAATGCGATATAAATTGATAAATATGTTACAAATTACATATTTCAATAAATAAAATAATTAAATTATTTATTTATAAAAAATATTATTTTTAATATACACATAGTATAATTAATTTATTATATTTAAAAAATAATTTTTTGTGTGTGTATACATAAA
>NC_029788.2:119730592-119740051 GCF_000816755.2 Arachis ipaensis
TACATAAAAACCTTGTGGTATACAATAACTTGAAACTTAAATATTCATTTTAAATATACCTTTTTAATTATAGTTAGAGAAAAGGACAAATAGGTCCATAACCTTTTGTTTCGCAGACATTTTCGTTTCTGACCATTTGTCCTTCGCCTCCTTAAGTTGGAGGGATTAGTCCCTCCGTGTAAATGCTTCCGTCAGACTCAAAAAAAAATCTGACGTGGCTCCCGCTCTATTGATCTGGCCTTACGGGTGCACATGTGGCATATAAGTGGAATGGTAGTTTTGAAAACTGAGGGATTAGTCCCTCCGTGTAAATGCTTCCGTCAGACTCAAAAAAAAATCTGACGTGGCTCCCGCTCTATTGATCTGGCCTTACGGGTGCACATGTGGCATATAAGTGGAATGGTAGTTTTGAAAACTGATAAATAAGTCCCTCCTCTCAAAACTACATCATTTCGTGTGACAATCCTTTACATACATGGATAGTGAACTTGGCTCCTCCGGGCATTTTCATGGCTTACATAGCTTTCTATGGTTAAATTGCCTTTAATTGGCCAATGTTGTTGATTATCACCATTACAATTTGAGTGCGATTTTCCTCTATCACCATTCATGCTCTCAACCATCCAAAGAAGAAACTAGTTCTTGCGCCCTTGATAAACCAGACGGAAAGATAAGTTGCACCACGGGTAGGAGATAAAGAGCGAAAGTTGAATTGGTAGTGTTGAAAACTTCACAATGGCCCATTGCAGTCCCAGGATACAATTTTTGCAAAGGGTGTGGCCACACCACAATACGTAAGGCACATTTTCAACAATGTTAAAAGATTCTCAGCATATTGGGTATTCTAGCCCTTCTTCTCTCCTAACAACTGAATTCTCATCATCAGAACATTCCAATGCAAATGAGTTGGCTTTGTGGAATCATTTTTCTGCCGTACATTTTCAGCAATACAATTTGAAACAAAGTTCCACATTCTCAATCACAATAGGTAAAATGACCAGACATAACAGATTATTTGAACTTCAACAGGATCATTAGTGGTCAACTCTAAAAATTCAATTTGAAAAAGTCAATAAGACAGAGTCACATAAGTAGTGTAGGCAGGTAAAACCTAAAAAAGTTATTTTTAGGGAGAGAAAAAAAAAACAAAGAAAGAACATTAACCACAATAACATCTTCCCTCAAAACTAAATCATGTTGGAGGAATAGAAAACCAAACATACATTAAAAGTAAATATTACATACGTATCTTGCTAAGCAATGATCATATACAATACATCAATAATATTAATCTAATTCATGCATCTGATACACATTCTATTAGCTATAAAATATGCTCATAATACATGTCTTCCTCTCTTTGATTTTACTATAAATAACAAAATAAACATGTAAAAAAAGTCCTTTCTAATTCATTTTTAAGCAAGGGGCCATGTTCTTCCATAGCGAAAGATCCTAATACATGCATTTATTTAGTACACCACAATAAGTATCATCATGTGCCACTCTGTCAGTTGCCAAAATACCAACACCCCCTCCTGACTTTTTTTGGGAGTGATAGGTCAACACACAATTTATCATAGGCTCACTCATTCATTTGATTAGTAACTTCCCTAAAAATTATCATTAAAAAAAGAGCTAAATACTATAATTCGCATTAATTTTTTCCTAAATACAAGATAGAATGGTTCAGTTATTTTTATGTTTGATCACAGAGATAACAATCAAACAAGATGATGGCCTACGAATTCAATACTTATAGCATTGTGCTTAAATAACTCCACTATAATTGAACGAGAGCTTTCAGCATAATCAGGATTTAATTAAGACTACTTAAAATCGTTCCTTAATCCTACATCCATAACAACCAAGGGAATAGAAGAACTCAATCAAATTGTCTCAAAAAAGCATCAAGAAAGGTAGAAAAGTTCCATACAGCAACAATGCCTAATTACGCATAGATTATTCACTATTCAAAACTGGAGTATGATTATGGAGCTTGTTCAAATAAAGAACATCAAGTTGATGGAAGAGAACTAAAAATAGCTCAATTGCTCAATCCAATTAATAACCAGAAATGTGAATAAATATGTTTGACAAGTATCCACATCTGAATGGACTCAAATGTCAAACATAACTAGTAGCCATAGTAGCGTCAGAAATCAATCACCACATAACTGGCGATCCACACCAAAGGATGGAGGGTATTGGCGAAAAGGGAAGGGAAGAGAGTAATAACGTTTCATATATCAGCTAGTAAGAAGGGATGAAAGTGTATGTAAAGGACTGCCACACGAAACGACATAGTTTTGAAGGGGAGGGACTTATTTGTCCAATTTATAACACTATCATTCCACTTATATGCCATGTGTGCACCTGTAAGGCCAAGTCATTAGAACGGGAGTCACGTCAGACTTTTTCATTGGGTCTGACGGAGACTTTTGCATGGAAGAACTAATCCGTCCAACTTTTAAAGAAGTGAGGGACTTAAAAATATTCTCAAATGGTCAGGGACGAAAATGTTCGCAGGACAAAATGTCTTGTCCTTTTCTCTTATAGTTATATTCTATAATCAATAATAGCTATTATATTCTAATTTTTATGAAAAAACATAATACGAATCACAGTGGATTTATATTGTTTCTTCTTTAGAATTTAAATCATAATGACTTATGAATTATTTGATAAGTTAAATTTTAAAGTGGTTCCTAAATTTACAGTCAAACTTCAATTTCATTTTTTAACTTACAATTGCCCCAATTTTATTCCTGGTCTTAACAATATTGATTTATGGTCGTCTTTGAGGTATATTCCAACAAATATTCGTAAACAGAGTTATGATGTGGTTAGACAAAAGTCAAGCTAGACAATCCATAGCTATATTACGAGGCTATTATAACTATTTAACTCAATTTAGTCTTTATAATAGTTTATAACCCTAATCTCAATTTGAGCTCCAGAAAATTGCGTCCACCATTAGAAGCCATTATTCTTCTTCTCGACTGTTGTTAAGCGTGTTTCAAAAGGGTGATGATGGATGGAGGCAACAACATTGTTGGTAGCTCCAACATCCGACACTCTAAGAAAATCTATGAGAGGAGAACCACCAAAAGCATATACGAACGACTTCCAGAGAGGTGTGGGTGTGGCCACCAATCCGTCCTCAAATGGTTAAAAACAGATACAAATTTAGGGAGGTCATTTGGTTGTCCAAACAACAATGTAAGTGATTTTTGTTAATGTATGTAGTTAATCTCGTTGCTCTTTCAATATGTAATATTTTTTCTCCATGGCCATGAAATGTGGTTGTAAAGTGTTAGTAAGAGGTAGTGTGGTCTTTTTATGCGGGCTGACAAAGTTCAGCATGAAGAAAAAATAATTGATAGAGCTGATCCTGAATTTGAAATAAAGGAATGGATAATAAAATTTGTCTGAAAGATTAGAAGGTTAAAATCTGAAGTCTGGGCTCTAAAAGTGGCATTCTGTTTGTTGTTGGTTATTATGTTAGTAATTGTGATAGTTATCCGTGTAGCATGGAAGTGATGAAGTTCAATTTAGATATTATGTAATAGAAAAGTCTAAATGTGATGGTTGTGATTGTTGTACTCTATGAACAGATGAATACAAATTATTAATGTTCTATTTTATCATTGTTATTGCTAACTTGTAATTTAAAAATAAGCTAAGGAACAGTAATAAAACTAAAATATTTATTAATAACATTCACACCATGAAAAGTATTTTTAAACTTATATGTGTCAAGCTAGACACCATCAAAAAACATGTCACGCATAGAGTATTTAAATAAGAAGCAGAACATATATACTCTAACGTAGACATGGAACTCAATAGCTCTAAAGGTAAATATTTAAAACCAAAAGGTCAGCCAAAATATCTCGATGCGTTAGTTCAATTCTTGGACTTTCTTAGTGGCTTGAATATCAGAATTGGTACAAATCACGTGAAGCTGCTCGGTCTTAAAGTTATAGCTGCAGATGCACCAACCATTGAATCAATAAGAACATTTGTTGTTGGTGGAGTACTTAAAACTAGAATAGTAATAGTTGAGTACTTAAAACTAGAATAATGGTGGCTAGTGGCGTACTTAAAACTGGAGCAGTGGTGGCTGGTGGAGTAATTGAAGCTGTTGTAGTTGTTGGTGGTAGAATAGTTTTGATACGAGACTGTCTTCATTTAGGGATAAGCGTTGTTGGCCTTGCCTAGAGGTGCACAACATTTGTTGCACCCTATTAACAGTTATAGGAAAATATTCAATTGGATGGAAAGAGAAATACAAAGGAACTTTAAAAGAACGATATTTAATTCCTGTTGAGAGTTTATTTTCTTACATAATATGTTGGCTCATATCAAGCTCAATCTCAGTAGCATTGCCTTCATCTTGGACTTTATTTGCAGCACTTGAAAGCTGATTTGCAACAGCTTCACCAAAAGCAACATCAGCAACAGCTGCTGCAGCCTCATCTTCAAACTTATTTGGAGGCAGTTCCTCTTGTTGTGACATTTACCACTATAATAGCGGCAAGAATCCTCTTTATGTCTTCTTCAGCTTGGTGGTGTTCTGCTTCTTGTCTCCTGTAGGACTTTTATCAACATCCTTTTCTCGTTTTTTCTTTAGTTCTCCTGCAATCTTCTTATACTTGGGTGTTTGTAGTCTATTGTAAATTATTTTTTTTTTCATAATACCTAGCCAGAAAGAGGGTTGATATGGAATACATATGTGTCATTGTATGCATCTATTGTATACATACACCAACTCATTATTTCTTTCAGCATGGAAGCATATCTCCAGAAGCTCAACATTAGAATTGAATTCTCTTAAACTAGTCTCCGATGATCTGTTAGGAGCCAACTACCAACAATGCTCTATCTTATCATACTCAGTCTACTTGTAGTAGTCTCTAATGAAGAACACATTTAGCAAGTCTGGATTAAGTCTAAACATCTTTGAAATATAATCCCTAGTGTATGAAATGACACATTCACACTCGTCATAAAGAATCCCCATGGTAATACACAATAATAATCAAAAGTCATATGTAAATAAAAATTGATCATTAATATCATAATTTTCAAAAAATAAAAAAACCAAAGTAGGGTACCATAAACTAAGAACGTACAATTAACTTAAACCCCAACCTACCATAAAAACTAATAAACTACATATAAAATTATTTCTATTTCTAGCATATTCCCACAATAGCTATCATGATCACAATGAACAAAAACAAATAAAAAATAAAACAACATCGCAGGAAGCAAACCTTAACACAAAGTCACAAACTCACACATAAAATACAAATGCAAAAAAGAGATAAATGAATGGATATTGACTTAACAATGCAAAAAAAAAAAAACAAAGAAAAATCTATGATCAAGAAAAATAATAGAAGAGTAGCCAGTGACTATTTCAGTTTTTTTTTTCTATTTTAGTTACCAGTATCAATCAAAATGCTTCTTTTTAGACCACTTCGAACAGAGATGAAACAATTTCAGTGTGGTTATTTTCTTTTAGAGAGAACACCAGAAAAAATCTCTTTCAAAATGGCACCATTAAAGAAAATAAAGAGAAGAAGAAGAGATTTCGTGAGAGACATAGAACAATAATTCTAACGTACATATTTAAACCCCTCAAACTATCCTAAACGACGTTAGTTTTTATTGTATTTAAATGCCAAAAATAAAACAACGACATTTTATCAGTCTAGTGTGGTTTCCATCTAACCACCTCATCATTCTGTGAGTCAATATTGTTACGATTAAGGATAAAATTAAAACAATGACAAATTGAAAAATAAAATTAAAATTTAATTATAAGTTCAGATACTACTTTTGTTACGGCCTGGCCCAAACTCATGCGGGTTGACCCGACCCAAGTTCCTGCCGGCCCAATAGTACGCCCTTCATCCGACCCGGACACGCGTCCCGTACGGCTTGCACGCGGCCGTGGGACAGCGTCTTCGAGGGTATGGGCCTGACCACTGAAAGGGCCCACTACTGACATATATATAAGGGGGAGACTGGCTCTCCCCCCAAGGTACGTCACATTCTTACACTATTCCCCCTCCACTTGCGCACATTCTGACAAGGGCGTCGGAGTGTCTTTGCAGGTGGCCCCCCTCCTCTACACACGAAGTGCTCGGGACCTCGTATACCCGGGACTAGGAAAGCACGACCAGACGAGCCTCTCCACCCTTCCCAGCATCGACCTCAGGGTCCCAACCCGAACCGTTCGGTACCCGACCTACCGAACATTGGCGCCGTCTGTGGGGAACGAACTCGTTCATGGATTTCGTGCTGGTCCAGACTGGGGCAGGTTCTGAGGTAGCGCCTCCCGTACTCGGGGGAGGCGCCGTCGCGACGGAATCCCGACAACAGCAACGGTCGCCCCCGAGGGATGCGACACAGACTCACGAGAGACGCCCCTTCGGAGGGACGGGTGATAACCACGCCAGGATAATGCAAGAACTACGCCACAGAATGCAGGACTTAGAGCGCAGGCTAGCAGAAAGAGAGCGCGACCAACGCTCCCCAGAGCGGAGCCCCACCCGTTCCCGTTCAAGGAGCCGCTCGAGGCGCACGCCGAGCCCCCAATACGAGTCGGAGAGCACCGGGGGGCGAGTACGCCCCAGAAGAAGAAGTCGCGACCCCATTATCTACGCCTGACACGAAAGGAGACGCGCATCGAACAGGGGCGACAAGGAAGCTCACCGCGAGAACAATGAGTCGAGAAGAACCGCCCGAGGACCCGTCATAATAGGAGCGACTCCTTTCCACCGTTCCGTACTCGAGGTCCGACTACCGAAACACTTCGACAAGCCGACAGACATGAAGTATGACGGAACGCAAGACCCCCTAGAACACTTGACGGCCTTTGAGGCCAGGATGAACCTAGAAGGAGTGGGCGACGAGGTCAAGTGTCGTGCTTTCCCGGTCACCTTAGCGGGCCCGGCAATACGGTGGTTCAACAACCTCCCGCAAGGCTCGGTGACCCAATTCTCCGACATCAGCCACGCCTTCTTGGCTCAGTTCACGACTAGGATTGTCAAAGCCAAACACCCGATAAATTTGCTAGGGGTGACACAGAGACCCGGAGAGCCAACCAGGAAGTACCTGGACCGTTTTAATGACGAGTGCTTGGAAATTGACGGTCTGACGGACTCGGTGGTAAGTTTGTGCTTAACGAACGGGCTCTCGAATGAGGACTTCAGGAAACACCTCACCACAAAACCCGTCTGGACAATGCAAGAGATCCAGTGCGTGGCCAAAGAATACATCAATGACGAGGAAGTCAGCCGGGTTGTGGCTGCCAATAAACGGCAGCCCGCCTACAACCAAGCCCGGCACTTCGAAGCCAGAGAAAGACCAAAGGAACACGCCAGGGACGGCGGCACGAGTAAACCACCCAAACCGTTCTTCCGAGTTGGGAAGTTCACCAACTACACCCCCCTCACGGCGTCGATCACAGAAGTTTACCAACAGATAGCAGAAAAGGGAATACTGGCGAAACCCCGACCACTGAAGGACAGGACGGGAGGAAACAAGAACCTCTACTGCGAATATCACAAGGGTTACGGGCACAAGACCCAAGACTGCTTTGACCTAAAGGATGCCCTCGAGCAAGCTATCAGGGACGGCAAACTCGCCGATTTCGCCCACCTCATAAGGGAACCGAGGAGACGCAACCGAGACCACGACACCGAAGGTGACGACAAGAACCAGAAGGTGACGACCACGGCCTCACGGTGGTAAACGTGGTAACGGCCAGAAATACCGCCCCGAAGTCGAAATCGGCACAGAAAAAAGATGCCAAGGTCCTAGCGATCTCCACCTCAGCCGTTGGAAGCCCTAAGAGTCTCCCAATTCTCTCTTTCGGCCCGGAAGACCAATGGTTCGACGAGGCGCCGGAAAGTCCGCCCATGGTCATCACGGCTAGGGTCGGAACTGGCCTCGTCAAACGAATCCTGGTAGACACGGGGCAGATTCAAATATCATGTTCCGAAACGTTTTCGATGCCTTGGGATTGAGAGATTCCGACCTGACGACCCACCAGCACGGTGTGGTAGGGTTAGGTGATCACTTCATCAAACCGGACGGAATTATCACACTCCCGACCTCTGTGGGACAAGGACAAAGACGGAGAACAGTCATGGCAGACTTTGTGATATTACGAGATTCGACGGCTTATAACATCATCCTGGGGAGAAAGACCATTAACGACTTGGGGGCAGCCATCAGTACGAGACTACTTGTGATGAAATTCATCACCGATGACGGATCCGTGGGATCCCTCAGAGGCGACTTGGAAACGGCGGTCGCTTGCGACCACGCCAGCCTTTCTCTCAGGAAAAAATCCAAGGAAGCGTCAGGGGTCTTCCTGGCGGACCTGGACGCCAGGTTAGACGACAAACCCAGACCAGAGCCAGAAGGAGACTTGGAAAAGTTCAGAGTCGGCAAGGAGGACGACAAATTCACATTCATAAACAGAAACCTCCCCCACGAGATAAAGGGGCCCTTGATGGAAATGATCAGGGCCAATGCCGACCTCTTTGCCTGGACACCTGCCGACATGCCCGGAATAGACCCCCAGCTCATGTCGCATCACCTGGCCGTAAAGGCAGGAGCCAAACCAGTGGCCCAGAGAAGGAGAAAAATGTCGCAGGAAAGGGCAGATGAGGTGGCCAAGCAAACGGCCAGCCTCTTAGAAGCGGGGTTCATCCGGGAACTGGACTACTCGACCTGGTTGTCGAATGTAGTTCTGGTTAAAAAACACAACGGGAGATGGAGAATGTGCGTGGACTACTCTGACCTCAACAAGGCTTGTCCCAAGGACTGCTACCCCCTACCTAATATTGATGCGCTTGTCGACGCAGCGGCAGGGTACAGATACCTGAGCTTCATGGATGCCTACTCAGGGTACAATCAGATACCGATGCACCGACCCGACGAGGAAAAAACGGCGTTCATAACGCCATGGGGCATCTATTGTTATAAGGTAATGCCGTTCGGTCTAAAAAATGCCGGAGCCACATACCAAAGGTTGATGAACAAGATATTCAGCGAACTCATGGGCAAAACAGTAGAAGTCTATGTGGATGACATACTCGCAAAGACCGCACGACCGGACGATCTCCTGGACGACCTTAACGGCGTTTTCTCGTCCCTACGACAACACGGCATGAGGCTTAACCCGCTTAAATGCGCGTTCGCCATGGAGGCCGGAAAGTTCCTTGGTTTCATGATCACTCAGAGAGGAGTGGAAGCCAATCCCGAAAAATGCCAGGCGATCCTTCAAATGAAGAGTCCGGGTTGCCTCAAAGACGTCCAGAGACTTGCCGGGAGATTGACAGCTTTGTCCCGCTTCCTCGGCGCATCGGCAGCAAGGGCCCTACCTTTCTTCAATTTAATGAGAAAGGGAATGACGTTCGAATGGACCCCAGC
>NC_029788.2:119740145-119743372 GCF_000816755.2 Arachis ipaensis
CAAAAACCTGATTTGGCTGGTAGGATGATGACCTGGGCCATCGAGCTCTCACAATATGACCTACAGTATGAGCCCCGACACGCAATCAAGGCCCAGGCAATGGCAGACTTCTTGGTGGAGGTAACGGGCGATCCTCCCGAGGAAACGGGCACACGGTGGAGGCTTCATGTGGACGGAGCCTCCAACCAAACGTCTGGAGGAGCAGGGGTCATCTTGGAAAGTCCAACAGGGGTCATCTATGAGCAATCGACCAAATTCGAGTTCCCAGTGTCGAACAACCAAGCAGAATATGAAGCTCTCCTAGGCGGACTAATGCTGGCTCGGGAAGTCGGGGCGACGAGGGTCGAAGTATGCAGCGACTCCCAAGTCGTCACCTCGCAGATAAACGAAAGCTACCAAGCCCGGGACCCCCTCCTCCAAAAATACTTGGAAAAGGTGAAGCAAATGACAAGCCAGTTCCAGGAGGTCATCGTCCAGCACGTTCCAAGAGAAAGGAACACACGAGCAGACCTCCTGTCGAAGCTTGTGAGCACAAAGCCAGGATCGGGTAACCGGTCGCTCATCCAAGGCATGGTGAAGGAACCAACGGTCGCCCTCCACTTGACGGAGTCGAGCCCCTCATGGCTGGACCCCATCACCAACTTCCTGGAACTCGGCAAGTTGCCCGAAGATGAGAAAGCAGCCAAAGCTTTAAGAAGGGAGGCGGCCAGATATGCGATCATACAGGGACAACTATTCAAAAAGGGACTTAGCCAGCCCCTATTGAAGTGTTTGCACCCCGACCAAACGGACTACGTGCTTAGAGAAGTCCATAAGGGGTGTTGCGGACACCACATCGGGGGCAAAGCCCTAGCAAGGAAGGCTTCCTCCGAAGCGCCTCCATACCGGATAACTCGAATTCGGCCTTCCGAGCTATCACGGCCCCACGAAGCAAGGTGCGATACATCCACCTCGCCTGCCCGGACAGTTCGGTTTCATGAAAATGCTCTTCTGTCCCGGGTATCAGTTGGGAGTCAATGAATTTGGTAGCATCGAAGTTCCTCTCCATTATGGTGAGGGCCCCTTCCGGGCTGGAAGACATCCTTCGCTTCTTAGGAGTGTGGATAAGCTCCACGTCACTATCCGGATGAGGGGTGAGAGTCGCGTGCCCGTCAGCGGGCCCTTCCTCGTGGGTAGGGGAAGCCTGACCCCCTACGCCCTGCTTTCCTGACGTTTCGGTATCCCGGGTAGGGGAAGCCTGGCCCTCCTTCTCCCCTGAAGGACCCTCCGACTTGCCGACGTCCTTCTCTTCGGCATTCTCATCATCACTTGCCTCAAAAAAGGTCTTCATCAGATTCTCAAGACCGGTGAAGGAAATCTGGACTGAAAGTTGAAGCAAGAGGGAGTTCGCACAGGAAGCTTTGGATGTTAGGGAGAGAAGGAGTTGGAAATAATAAGAGTGGGAGGTGGATAGGGAGAAAACTGTTTAAAAACCACCCCCAAAAGCGCGAAAGGAAGCAAGGGCAAAATGGTCTTTGCGCACGGGTTTTTTCAAATCATTATGAGCATTAAATACCCAGCGCGGAGAACGAAACGGCAAACAGATGCCACAGCAGATCAAGAGACACGCGCGCAGGAGACGCGTCCCTCCCACGATCAGCCGACCCGGCGACAACGTACGAGCGTAGAGATCACGCGCCACCCATGGCCTTCACGACCATCGCTGACGCGTCGGGGGCACTGTTACGGCCTGGCCCAAACTCACGCGGGTTGACCCGACCCGAGTTCCTGCCGGCCCAATAGTACGCCCTTCATCCGACCCGGACACGCGTCCCGTACGGCTTGCACGCGGCCGTGGGACAGCGTCTTCGAGGGTATGGGCCTGACCACTGAAAGGGCCCACTACTGACATGTATATAAGAGGGAGACTGGCTCTCCCCTCAAGGTACGTCACATTCTTACACTATTCCCCCTCCACTTGCGCACATTCTGACAAGGGCGTCGGAGTGTCTTTGCAGGTGGTCCCCCTCCTCTACACACGAAGTGCTCGGGACCTCGTATGCCTGGGACTAGGAAAGCACGACCAGACGAGCCTCTCCACCCTTCCCAGCATCGACCTCAGGGTCCCAACCCGAACCGTTCGGTACCCGACCTACCGAACAACTTTAAAATTTAACTCTTTTTTAATTATATACCATAAATCACAGCGGCAAATTATTTGTTTAGTTCTTAGGCCATAAATTAAAGTGCATATTGCTATTTACATGATTAAATATAATTGATTTAGATTGATTCTGATTCAACTTTTAAATTACTTGTCTTTGATGTGATTTATAAGAATATTTAAAATATTAAGTTGCTCATATTCAAGGCAATTTATGTGTATATTAATAAACTAATTGGACTCATTGTGATTTATTCTAAATAAAAATAGAACATATGCATAAATAAAAAAATTAATTTATTAGTTATTTTCTTTTGTTTATTTAAGAAGAAGAATCGTGCAAACATGCTTAAGAATTTTTAGTTTTCTTTTTTAACCGTATGTTTGTGAAAATGGAGCGCGTGGGGCAACACCCATTTTTTTGGGCTACCGGGTACATATGTTACTGGCTACCGACTTATCCCATGGCTGGTTCCGTATGGCCCGTACAAATAAAACTGAAGATTTACAGTACAATTCATTTGCGTTTCTGACTTTGATCCACTGCATTGGGTCGCAATTTTCACTTACACGTGTCTCTTTTTTATTGGCCATAATGATATAATACCGGCATTTTTCACAATATTTTACTGGGAGTGAATCCACTCAATTTTTTTTAACAATTGAAAGAGTAAAGTGTAATCTATCACTATTAATTTTATAAGTAGGATCAAGAATAAATATAAAAGAAAGAACAATAAAAAACTAAAAATCACACTTTACACTCTCAATTTTTTTTAACAATTGAGAGGATCTATTCCTTATTTTACTCCCCTTTCTCTGCCCATGAGAGAGGAAAAAAAAATTCACATTCCACTCTTGCTTACGATAATAAATACAAAGAAGGTATCGTTCTTATTTTTAATGTCTGAAATAAATTTTAAAGTTATTTTTAAGATTTAAATTGTCTTATTTAAATTTGACTCAATATTATTATATTATTAGAAATTTATTAATAGAATTTACGGTGAGACAAAATTGATACAATTTTAAAATATTAAAGATTTAAATAAGACGAAAAAATTAAAAATAAAAATGATACATA
>NC_029788.2:119744402-119754389 GCF_000816755.2 Arachis ipaensis
ATAATTATTCATTTTACAAACATTTCACAATGAGTAAAAATATTTAAGAGTAAAATTATAAAAAATAAATTTATTTAGAATGAAAGTAATATGATTAAGTATAATTTACTTAGATATGATTAAAAAATAAGTGAATAACTATGTACCGTAAAAGATTGATATTATTGAAGGATAAAATTAAAATTTATTTTTATGTATCGTTTTTGTTCCCTAACGTTTTCGTCCTATTTAAGTCCCTTACGTTTCAAAATCGTCTCAATTTTGTCCCGTATCAATTTTGTTAACAAATTCTTAAAAACATTTGGGATTTAAATAGAACTATTTAAACGTTAGGGACAACTTTAAGACTTATCCCAAACATTAAGACAAAAACAATACTTTACTCTAATACAAATAATATATGTTAAATATGAAGTTTGTCGCAAATTGTTTTTTATATTAGGACGGAAATGGTGTTTTTTATTATTATAGATTGTAAAAATATTAATTTTAAAGATGATATTATTTAATTTAAAATGTAGAATTCGAATTTTCTAATTTTTTAAAGGATAAAAAGTGGACTCTTCAATTTTTTTAAACCAAAAATCAGATCTCTAATGTATGAATTTCAAAAAATAAAATCACAACAAACAAAGTCGACCTTTCAATTTAATATTAAAAAATTTTAAAAATATCTTTGCAAAATAATCAAATTTACCAATTACACATTCTCGTACAAAAGAAATATATACAAAATCAATAGAATTAAATTGCATATGCTGTTCGTCCATAATAAAAAAATTTAGCCGAAGTTTGTTGTGTCAACATTATTTTTTCTAATGCTTATATTCTTAGTTAATTTATTTTATTCTTTGATGTGCTTATAAATTTTATTTAATTGTTAGTGAAGAATTAAAAACACTTACTTTCTTGCTAGTGGAAAGTATTTAAGTTATTAATCCATTAAAAAAATTATCTTTGATTCCTTAGTATAAGACTATTGGTTAGTATAGATAATAATTTCATTAAAAAATTATCCTTTTAGAAATATTACTTGTGTTCAAGCCAAGGATTTTTTTTCATAATTGAAAACTTCAATTCAAGGACTTATAAAAACTAGGGGCAGGAAAAGCTTCAAATTCCCTATAAAACCGTATTGTTACCATATGAAAAAGTTTTTAACAACAGATATCATTTTTAAATATAATACTGGCTTTAAAGAATGATTTTTCTTTAGTTCTGATTTTTATTAGTTTATAACTTAAGCAGTGCAGCTATTTTATTTCTTTGTATTGCCGAAATAATAATATAAGTTAAAGTGGATTTAACTCCTCTAAAGCTATGACAAAATTTGAAACACGATATTTTTATGGTAAGACTTTTAAATAGTTGTATGAAATGCATATATTAAGATTTTTTTAAAAAAATTAATTTTTATTTATTTATAATAGTGTAAAATATTTTATATAATCATTTAATTATATTCGTTTTTTTAATAGTGCAAAATATTTAATTATATCTGAAACTCGATGGCAGAGATGAACGGGTTCTGTGGCTCATTGTCGTATATTTTGGATCGGGTCTGGATCGCATCAAATCCGACTTCACCCGGCCCATGTGCACCCCTAGATCACTTATAAGAATTTCGTACAATAAAAAAATTAATTAAGATAAAGATGATATATTTTTGGAGAGAAATAGATCTTTTTCATTTATATTTTATATTTGGAGAGAAAATTGTTTGATGTGCTATGCAAATTAAATACACACGTCTTATAGGGTTGGCTTAAAACTTAGCTTGAGCCCAACTACCTTGAGTAAGAGAATGTATTATTTGCTGCTCTAGTTAAAATTGCCACACACTAAATACATGAAGAACACTTTTTTTAAAAAAAATGAAGAACAAAATAAAGTAAAACCTGACTTATAGAATAATTATATAGTAGTTTTTTTAATTAAAATAATAATCTTTCTTCTACTACATTTTTTTATATATTAATATTAGTTATTAATTTAACAATCAAAATATAATATATAATATTTTTTATTAAATTAAAATTAAAATATATTATTAATGTGACAATCAAAATGTATCACATTATACTCTATTTTATTATAATTAAAATAATGTATATTTTTTTTAAAATTAATAAATTTTTTCTCATTTTTTCACTTATTTTATTTTTTTAAGGTTTTTAATCAATATGCCACAATTTCTAAAATTTATTATCTAAACGTGTCACATAATACTCTTTTTTTTCAATTAATTTTTTTTTTCCAAATTAAAGATCTCTCTCCTTTTCTGTTTCTCTATTTTTCTTCATCCTTTATCACTCTATCTCTTATGTATACTATTAATAATTCATTATATCTATTACATATTACTAATTTCACAATTAAAATGTATATATAACATTTTTTAATTGCAATTTAATTAAAAAAAATTAAATCAATGAAGTCTCTCCTTTCCCCTCTTTTCTTTTCTATGTTTTCTCTCTACTCACTTTAACTCTTTTATATATTATCACTAATTATTAGTTAGTCATTTAACAATCATCCACAAGCACAAGAAGGTCCTTCAAGTTCCGGCACACAGCATTACCCTCCACACTTCTCGACGTTAAACTTGGAGGCTCTGGGTGAACATACGGCCGGAGTTGCTACAGTAGGTGGTTCGTCAACCGAATTTCAGATTGGGCAATCCTTCCAGAGTAAAGAAGAAGCTGTTCTTAGTGTGAAGGACTACAGCATCCGTCGAGGTGTTGAGTACCGAGTGATGGAATCGGACCATTTGAAGTATCATGGAAGGTGCAAGGATTTCGGCAAAAGTTGTAGTTGGCTGATTCGGATTTCGCTCCGTGCACGGAAGGGAACTTGGGAGGTTAGGAGGTACAACGGTCCGCACACTTGCTTAGCAACATCTGTTTCCAGTGATCACCGTCAGCTTGATTACCACGTTATCTGTGCGAGGATTTTTCCGTTGGTTAGTGCGGATGCTGCAGTACCGATCAAGGTCTTGCAACAAGCGACTGAAGCTGATTACGGCTTCAAACCCAGTTACCGGAAGGTTTGGAAAGCAAAACAGAAGGCAGTTGCACAAATATATGGAGACTGGGAAGAGTCTTATGCCGAATTGCCACGTTGGATGCTAGGCGTGGAGTTGACGATGCCCGGGACAGTTACTGTGTTGCAGACGTCTCCTGTTATAGTTGGGGACCAGATTGATGAGTCAACAGTGTACTTTCACCGTCTGTTCTGGACATTTCCACCTTGCGTTGAGGCCTTCCAACATTGCAAGCCGCTTGTGAGTATTGATGGTACCCACTTGTACGGCAAATATGGAGGCACCTTACTGCTGGCGATTGCACAGGATGGGAACTCAAACATCCTCCCCATAGCATTCGCTCTTGTGGAGGGAGAAAATGCCGAGTCATGGGCATTTTTCTTGTCCAACTTAAGAAGGCACGTGACTCCACAGGAGGGTATCCTTGTTATCTCGGATAGGCACAACGGTATCAAGTCTGCACTAGAGGATCCCGTGAATGGTTGGCTGCCCCCACGTGCTTATCGGGCGTACTGTATCCGCCATGTGGCAGCAAATTTCAGCCTTTCTTTCAAAGGTAAAGATGCGAGAAGAATGCTGGTTAATGCTGCGTACGCAAAAACTGAGGCGGAGTTCTATTACTGGTTCGACATCATGCGTACAGAGAATCCGGCAATGTGTGATTGGGCGAACCGGATGGAGTATGAGAAGTGGACGCAACACGATCTACATCACGTAATGAAACTTTACGTAAAACAAATTCTATAACAGGCAAAACATAACTGAATGAACTACAAGTAAATTACTCACATCATGCACACGCAATCTATCCAAAGAAAGGCGTGCAGCCACCACTCTCTGATCTACTGCATCGTTCCTCGGTAGATACTGAGCCCAACTTCTCAAACCAGCAACTTAACAAAAAAAATTTTTTTTCCTCTCTCACCCACCAACCTTCCCCTCACTCACAAAACTCACAAATGATCCGCCCTCACCAGCCACGGCTTTGCTATTTATACTACTCACTCATAAACCGTGGCTGCTTCTAGTGGTTTATGTTCGAAAGCATTTACTCATAAACCGTGGCTGCCTACCACGGTTTATGCTTCACATTCTCTTCACGTAAACCGTTGCTGCCTACTACGGTTTACATACAAAATGGTTTGATCATAAAACCTCCCTACCTCCCACGGTTTATGTGCATTTGGAATCCGTGGTTGGCTCCCACGGTTTCTATATAAATTGATTCAACGCAAAATGGTAACCAAATTCTAATTGTTGTAATTTGGTAAAGCTTACATCCAATCATTTTAATTTGGTAAATTGCCCTAAAGAATATATAATTTTTTGAGACAAAAAGTATACCCGTGTGATCCAAAGCAATAAGCATGAATGAATGAAGGGTGGTGGGAGTGTCATATGTGTGGATATGCATTATCATAAGCTGTACCATGTGAGGGCCCAACTGTGTAGCCTTTGTGTCTTGTTTTTAGGGGAGCCAAGAAAACTTCACACTACTCTCACATCTCTCTTTTCTACACAAACACTATATCATATTACCAAATAATATATCTTAATTTTTATGATCTTTTTATACGTATTGTTGTGTGATAATTTATGTGTTAATAATTTATGCCTCATTTATTATTAGTTATGTTTAATAATTTAAATAGGTGTTTGTTTCGTGTTCAGTAATGATAGATTTATCAGATCATAAATAACGGTTGAATAAAGAGGATATTTAAATTCGAATGCGAGTTCTATAAAAAAAAAGTGTTGTTTTGATCGTCAGTAGATTGACAGATGAGGTCATTTATAAGAATTTCGTACAATAAAACAATTAATTAAAATAAAGATGATATATTTTTGGAGAGAAATAGGTCTTTTTTATTTATATTTTATACTCGGTTGAGTCTTTTTAATTTGGATTTGGTTACCTAAAAATTTTTGTAAATTGTCCAGATTTTCATTAGAAAAGAGGATGCCACTCGGATCACTTTACGTGTACAGGTTAAGGACTCGTTGGGTCGGTAATCTGCGAGTAGGGGTGAACGCGGATAGGATCGGATCGGATATGGCTAAAATATCGATCTGATCTACATTAAAATTAATAGATTGGATCTAATATCTGTGGTTTTTAAGTCTGGATTCGATCCGATCTGCACATTTGCGGATCGGATCGGATATTGGATATATCCACAAAACACAAAAATATTTTTTAAAATTTATTTTTAATATTAAACATATTTTTCTAAATAATAAAATTAAAATAATACAACATATATGATAATTATTAGTAGAAATAAAACATAAAAAAATATTTACTTATTTATTTATTTATTTTGCGGATTCGCGGATATACGGATATCTACATAAAATCTGCAATACGATTCTATAAATGTGCAGATTGGATCCGATTCAATCAGATCCATACCTGTAATTTTCGGATTAGATAAATACCGCAGATATGTGGATTGAATCCGATCTATAAACATCCCTATTTGCGAGATGGATCCCTTATATCTAGACCTGAATATTTTGATACGATGCTAAATTCATAGATACCGATACAATAAAAACATCGACAACTTAAAATATGACATGTGAATTATATTTTTTTGGGTGACTAATTAATTTTTAAATATATATTATATCAATATTTTTATTAATTTTTTTTATATTTTAACAAAAATGATTGTTTTATTTAATTTTATAAAAAAACTTAAATATTTTATTTTATATTGAACAAAAAACTATCTTAATTTTTTTAATTTAGTCAAAATTTAGTTAGCCTTAGTTTTGTAATTTTAAATCTGAAATAATTTAAAAATTCAAAATTCAAAAAAAATAAAAAAATAAAAAAAGTGTTTGATCTAAAGTGTTCTTGCTGTTTGGGCAAAGAAGAAGAAGAAGTGTCTTTGTCAGTCGGTCACTCGGTCTCCTCTCTGCGCTTCTTTGTCCGAAGATCTCTTCATGTCGTCTCCACTCTGCTCTTCTTTCTCTCAAGCTCCGTTCGTGTAGTCTCTGGCCAAGAAGAAGACGAAGCTCTGTTCGAATCGTCCCCCCAGTTCCTCCACGTCGTTTTCTCGAATCGAATTTTGCCTTGTGAATAACGGTGGATCTATCATTGGTTTCAATTCTAGTAGGGATCGGAGGGCGTGATGGTGTCGAGAGAGCTGTTCGGTTGGTCCCCGCCGCACATACAGCCTCTCACTCCGGTGTCTGAGGTTTCGGAGCCGCCGGAGTCACCGTCTCTGTATATTGATGCCGGTGCCGAGACTTCGGCGTCGCAACAGGTTGAGGTGGAGGAGGAGATCATAGGACAAGATGCCCAGTTTCACACGTTCAAGGAGGTTCGGTTTCGTTCTCTTCTTAAGCCCTTACCCTAGATTTTGTTGTGCGTAGCTGTCTGGATTTTCATTTCTGGTAATTTGATTTTGTTTTAGTTGTGAAATGTATTTGCTGCTTGTGAATTGTGATGTTGGATGAGGTAATTGAGCAATGAATTTTTTTTCACCAATACTGAATTGATTACACTCATTTGAACACTTCTTCCTATAAGGGAGCATCAAAACCGCAATTCAGGCTGGGTCAGCATTGGCATTCGCCTCTGCATTTATTGATTTCAGAGGTCAGAGAATAAAACATGATTCTCATAAGTAGTATGCTGCCTACAACTCTGCATTGATGAAAACTATTAAGGGTGCAACAACTGGTTTAATTTCTGGCACCCTCTGGGTACTGTTGTTGCCACCTGGAATCATGTTCCTCGTGTTGAGAGAAACGTTGCTCTTCCAGGCCTCATAAGAACTTTCAAGATGATGGGCAACTATGCATTGACCTTTGTTGCCATAGGAGGAGTCTACATTGGTGTTAAGCAGTTGGTGCAGAACGCTAAGATGAAGAGGGATCTTGTCAATGGTGCTGTAGGTGTGCAACTGTTCTGGGTTACAAAGGTAGCTTTTTGCTCCAAACTATTTATCTCTGTTAGACCATAATTTGCATATGTTAAATCTATATCTTGAAATCTCACTTATGGAATGTCGATGAAAATGGTGAACAGAACTCAATGATGCTTTGATGGCTTTCCCCTATAATCTAATTAGATGTGATAGTGAAGTATCATATAAGGAAATCCAGTTCCTTTGTATGTGAATGTTGTGTGTGCGTGTGCCTCCACCAACAAAATCCTCCTCCTCCTCCTTTTCAAGTTGCTTGTGTGTATTCGTGAGTTTTCATATTTGTTTCTTTATGATTTGTGTTTGGGTCCGATGTGTTTTTATTCATATCCTTAATGTCAATTCTGAAATCACAGAAGCTTAAAGTGACATTTGTGCCCTTTTTTTTTGCTGTCTTCAGTGATCAGTTTCATTCAGATCCAATAATACTTGCTTGATAGCTGATGTTATGTGAACTTGAACCTTATTTTTCTTTATATAGAAACTAAATTCCAGAGTTTATTTGCCTTTTGTTATTTTTTTTCACTGACATTTAGTTGTATTCCCTTATTTTCATTATTTTTCCGTGAAGCTCCTAAGTTGTTCGTTTTCCATTCCAACCAAGAAATTTTCTTGTTCTTAAAAGCCCACAATGTCTTGTAGCCATAGCTTAAGGCCTAAGCATAATGTATCTGTTAGCGGTTGTAGTTCAAATGAAACCTTTATTGCTAACTAATTGAAACTTTTCTTTTAATTAATTTCTGGAAAGAATGAGAATTATAAGATGCCATGATAAAGTTAGCTGTATTTTTCGTTGCTTGGGGCTATGTTAGTTATTATTGTAATGCTTATTCAGCCTTAAAATTTGTTTTACATAGATGGTTGGTCAGTTAATGTGTCTGCAAATACTGGCACCGGAAGAAGTCAATATGTGAATGCTGGAGAACTAAGTGGCAGCACTTCTTCACATGAAGGACTTAACAAGCTGATAAACATAGGGGTGTTAGCTTTAACAATGATTTGATACATAGTGATCTTATAGCGTATATAAACATTGTGGGAGCATAGAACTAAGATGTATTTTTTCCTATGTAAATTCTCTTGCCGGTACATATTTATTTGTCCCAATCGGCCAAAACCAAACCCACATTTAGTATTTTGAACAAGTTTAATCACCCGTGCCATGCACGTGATAAGATTGAAATTATAATTTTAAGTTGTTATGTTAAATTTTATTTTAATTATAATAATTTAATTAATAAAAAAATAACTTGTATGCGTTGTTTTTCTTTTCTTAATATAGTGTTAATTGTATTAACTATAAAATAGTTATTTAATCAACTTTTTTCAATAAATCAGGCATATATACTCAATATGACCATAAATAATCTAGTAATACTTAAATCTACCAACAAAGTTTTATATATTGGTATACTATGAAGTAAAAAAAATATCAAAATCAGCTCAAAATGAAGAACAAATTGATAGAGAATCCTAAAGTAGAAAGTTTTGTAATAAACAATAAATAATTTAAATCCACTGAATAACAATTCAATGCTATCCTTTGATACCTGCAAAATATATACATGAAATAACATTGTATCAATATTTATATATAAAATTATATGATTAACGTAATTATAAAATTGTTTGTCAAGAGAATAAAATTATACGAATTTTTATGATAGTTTTAATATTCTCAAACTATTAATGTACAATAAGAATTCATCTATTATTAGTTCCTAGAATTTCTAAATTTTTTTAAGTGATAGTAATAAATTTTTTGTTATTACCTTTTTATTATAGGCTCTCAAAAACTTCTCTATATACCACATTCATCATGCAGTAATTTCCAAGTGTATTAACCCGTACCATGCACGTGATAAGATTAAAATTATAATTTTAAATTATTTTGTTAAGATTAATTTAAATTATAATAATTTGATTAATAAAAATATAACATGTTATGTATTATTTATTTTTATTAAGATAGTGTTAAATATATTAACTCTAAATAGTTATTAATTGGTTTTAGTAATCTACTTTCTTCAATAAATTAAACATATATACTCAATGTGACCATAAATAACAATACTTAGACCCACCAATAAATTTTTATATGTTGTTTTACTGTCAAATAAGAACATATCAAAATTAGCTCAAAATAAATAATAAATTATTAGAGAATTCTAATGCACAAAATTCTCTAATAAAAAATGAATAATTTAAATCTATTAAAAAACAACTCAACACTTTTCTTTGATGCCTACAAAACATATACCTAAAATAATATTATATCAATGTTAGTATATAGTTTTACAATTATCGACCGTATTTACTATATATGACTCCTTCTTAAAAGTTATTCTATACACGTGTGCAATCGGAAGATAAATTACTGGACTTTATTTTATTTTTCTAAATTATTATAATTATGCATTATTCATTAAATGCTAATTGTAAGATTGTAATATAATTATAATAAAGATATTTTTCTAAAATAAATTTAGAAGAGAGAATAGTACTTTCATTTTGGAGAGAAAATGAATTCACGAGGAATTGGCACCTCACTTTTATTAGTTGATAATGTATTAAATATTGATTTTATATAATTATAATAAAAATATTTCTCTAAATTAGTATAATCATACATTATTCGTTAAATGTTAATTGTAATATAATTATAATAAATATATTTTTTAAAATAAATTTTGAAAAGAAAATAGTGATTTCATTTTAGAGAAAAAATGAATTCATGAGGAATTAACACCTCACTTTTATTAGTTGGAGAAAAAATCCAGTTTTAGTATATTTTGTCATTATTATACATTTTTCTCTAATCATATATCCACTGTTTTTTTTTCTTTGTTTCAGCATTTTGAACCTAGGTTTAACTTCTCGTAGTTCTCACTTCTCAGTCATTCTATTAGATGTAGTTAATAACTATTGAATTTTTTTATTAATATAGGAGAAAAATATATTATTATATGATAGAATTAATATGAGTATATTTTATTATTAAATAAA
>NC_029788.2:119755030-119775893 GCF_000816755.2 Arachis ipaensis
ATATTTTATCATAATTAAATATTGATTTGATATAATTATAATGAAAATACTTTCCCAAAATAATACAATCTACTATTATTCATCCACTAATTATTTGGCAATAAACCTTAATATGATTTTTTACATTTCCGCTATGGGAAATAACTACTTAGATATACCAAATAATATGTAACATATTACTACCTGTATAAGTTAAGGCACAAACACAGGATTTAATTAAGCTGATTGAAACTTTCACCAAACAGAATATGACCTCAATCGAATAAAAAAGGATACTCGATTTTGCATTAATTAGCTAGTCGAAGAAATAACATACTCATTTATTATTCATGTTTTATTATATTTTTTAAATAATATATAGAAAATATATATCTTGTGCATAAAAATATGACTATTAGTAATTTTATTAATAAACCTTTTTTTAAACTATTACTAATTTCAATTTTAATAGAAAATATGAGGAAATAATTTTGCTTGCCATAAATAATATACTAAAACTGTTAGTATATTATCTTCTATATAGTTAAGTGAATTTATCAATGATTTTCCCGTGTAAATCGTTATTACCCAATTTTTGATAACTACTTAATATACAAAATTTGAAATTGAAAATTGTTATTACTAATTCAATTAACTGGTTAATTGAGTAATAATTGTCAAATTATTAAGGTGCAAAATCATTGATTTACTCAATAAATTTCCATATATTATTTATATTTCAAGTAATAATTTGAAATTATATTATTTACCTAGTTAATAATACTATTATTAATAATTATTTTTTGCATTGATTTTTAAATTAATTATTAAATAATTATTTTTGTTAACATAATTTTTTATAAATTATTTTAAATTATAGTTTGTTAAGATATAATTATTTAGATTATTATTCATGGCACGAGTATAATTTCATTTTATACCAATTAATCAATTATAATTATATGACACGGGTGTAATTTCAATTTTATCCACCGATTATTGGCAAATAAATTTTATTTCAATTATAAATAAAATATGTTTCTATTGGCAAAAAATTGTCTTTAGGTCAACGATTTAATATATGTGTAGATTCATTTTTTGTCAAATATAATGAAAATACAAATAAAGAAATAAAGGATGAAAATAAACTTAATAATATCTGACACTACTTCATTTTATTAAATTATTTAAAAATAGCAAATCCACAAAAAATAATCGTAATATATAAATTGAGGCAATAATTTAAAATTCTATAATTATAATTTAATCAAATACTAATAGTAAAACCAAATTACCTAAACAATATTGAACCTATTCTAGTCCTTAGTCACGTATAGTATAAAATCATTCTTATAACGACAACCAACTGAAATAACATCGTAAGTTTTAATATTTAGAATTCGTGCAAAATCAGACAATCCTCTTGTTAGATAAGCTTCATCATCCGTTATCCATGCAATGCGGTAAGATATAGAATTATCACACGAAAAAACCAAACTAACTCTTATTCCCCTCGTTGGCATTGTATGCATGCAAAAGAAAGCTAGTAATTTCTGAAAAAAATTAAAATATGTTAAAAAGTTATTCTAATAATTCACAGTTTAAACTAAGAAAATTTAAATATATTACCAATAATTGAAATTGCATATCTGAATTTGTCATGAATTTAGCAAAACTGAACTGAAACTGAGGGAATTCAATTTCATTATGTGCTCCACTTCGAAGATTTTTGGGCAGACATAAAAAGTATGGAGGGGATGGAACTTGAACTTGCCTTATAAAGTTCCGTGTATGCAATTCCTCAATCAAAAATCGAGCTCCTCCTAAAAAATCTAACTTTAACTACGTTCCATTGGGTTGGTCATAATAGGTGAGTAGGTCCAACTATCCTTCGGTAAAGTAGAGACTATTACCTCTTCTTTAAACACTTACATCCATGTAGTTGGAACCCGAATTAGTGAAGACAACTCGATGAGATATTTCATGGATGTGATGCATTGTAAATGATTGTGGCAAAAGACAATCGAAGTGGAACATTAGACGATAAGAATAACTTAGAGTAACAACAAATAAAAAATTATCAAAAGAATAATATAATAGAATGAGTATATGATATTATAAAAAATTATAAATTGTACCTTAAAAGGATAAACTTCAATAAAAAACGAAGAATACATTCTTATTCTATGCAGTAGCAAAAAAATACTAAATATAAAATTATGAATTGACTATCAAATTTAGATTCATGTACCACAGGAAAACACTATATATAGACTTTAGCAAAACAAAAATAAATATGTAAATTACCTATTATTAAGGTAACTTTTTAATAATGTATTAAATTTTGATTTGATACCATTATAATGAAGATATGTTTCTAAATTAGTATAATTATATATTATTCATTTAGTATTAATTATAATATAATTACAATAAAATAATTTAGAATAGAAAAAAAAATTTATTCGTTTTGGAGGGAAAACGGAGGCATGAGAGATCGACACGTCACCTTTAATAGCTGGGGAAAAACCCAGTTTTAATATATTAAGTAGATGTTGCTTCTTGTGCTTCATTTACGCAGTGTTATTGGTTGGTTTGTCCAAATTAGCTATAGGTGATTCTGTTGGATACTATCAGACATGTAGAATCAGTTCATTAATTTTTATTAATTTTTTGCAGTATTGTAAATTTATTGACAGAATTACTTATTCAATCGCAGATAGTTATACAATAATCTTAAAATAACATAGCCCTGAATGTTCTTCACTTTTGAAATTAATTTCTCAAGCTACACTTATAAAATAGTTTCAACATAAATTTGTCAAGCGTCTATATTTTGTTATTTCCTTTTACTGATTTGTTAGCGTTTAGAAAAATGAAAGCTTAAAATTTCATGCTGACAAACAAGGCTTTGGAGTTACATTTTATAATCATATGCTAAGGAAAGCCTTATTAATTATTGTGCTTTTTTTCTCATTAATTCCAAAAAAAAAGTATAGTCTAATTTTGATATGTAAATAGTATCTTCCAAATCGTGTTTCACTTTTTATATGACAGAACACTTACAAGAGTAAACACTTCATAATATAATAAAGCATTGCTGTCACTTTAAACCAATTAAATAAAATGGAACAAAAATAATTTGACAATAAATAATTAGAACAGTGATTTGTAGGAATATAAAGTAAAAAGGGTCATTATAGTGTACTGGACCAAGCACATCACACGTGATTTTGGTGTGTGGCTTCAGGGAGCAGAATTGACACTGGTCAGTTCTCCTAGCTTGGTTTAGCCGAGCCGTCTAACTCCAAAGGAGAAGGGTGGATGGAAGTGGGTTCCGTGGCACATAGACATAACGATACACAAATTTTATATCATGTTTGGTAATAATATACAAGACACATCTATCTAACTTAAAAGTCAAATTTACCTCAGTCAAAATCACTTTACCACTGATTTCTACCACCACCACGACACCACCGCCCTCAACACTAATTTTCACCACTACCACTGTCTTCATTACTAATTTCTCATCCCCAATGATTCAAATTATCAAAATCAACAACTCTAATTCAAACATCAGTTAAATAATTCAAATTAAAAAAAAATAATTTTCTTCTAATTCTTAAAAAAAAAAAACAAAAGTGAGAAGGAGGATGAAAGTTGTAGTCGTGGATACAAAGGCAGACAACAAGTGGCAAGTGAAATCGGTATAAACTCATAGATCTAGAAAGGTGAAGCTGAAGAATGACAGAGACGAAATAAAAATACGATGATAACGACGATGGTGACACGAAAGGAAAGGCGATGCAAAGGAGAGAAGACAAAGGTAGAGGGCGGCGTGAAGAGAATGAGGAGATGCGAAAGAGCGGGAGAAGAGAAGAAGGAAGAAAGGAGGGCGGAGAGAAACGACAATGGCAAAGGAAGAGGGAGAAAAGAAGAAAGAAGGAAGAGGAGGAGGATGAAAGCTCTAGATAGAAAATGAAAAAAGAGGAGAAAAAAGAAATTAGGATTCAGGATAAAAGTGATATTCTAAGAAAGAAGCAGAAGAAGAATGGAAGTAGAAGCAGAAGCAGAAGTCGGCAAGTCACCCGAACCACTTTCCTTTCTCTTTTCTTCTTCCTCTCCTGTTTTCTCTTCTCCTCTGTTCACTGTCCCCTGGCTGATCAGCCACCACAGCGCCGCCACCCTTTTCTTCTTCTTACTTCACGCTACCCTAGCGCCACCGTCACAGCACGAAGCCTTCTTCTCCTCCCTCGGCTCACCTTCAGTTCGCGCCATCTTCTTTGAGCTCCATTGTCATCGTCGGCCTCTCCTCCACCCACCATCATAAAACTACTGAAACCTTCCCCTGTTCTTGCCTCGAACCAGCGGAGCAGCGGCGAGATCAAGCAGAAGCAGCGGAGAGATCCAGCGGCCAAACAATGACGAGCAGCGACTACGGCGAGGAGCAACGGCGGCGGATTCCCTTCTCCTTTCCTTCCCCACCTTCCCTTATCCTGCTTCTTTCCTGAACCCCTCGTGTGAAGAGCTTTCCATCCCTTTAACCCATTTTTCTTTTCTTTTTTATATTTTTTTAATTAGGAATAATTTGGTAATAAAAATAAAAAGTTTTGGTAAAAAAGACGATTTTAAGATTAAGTTAAACTTTTGGGAGTATTTTGTAGGCGAAAAAAGGTTGAAGACAAAAAAAATTTTCGGCCTCTACATTAGGAATCAAAATCGTACTTAACCCAAAAAAATAACTATGGATAAAAATGTAAAATATGTGCCTTATTTAATGTGTCTCAATGTCTCATCTTTTTTTAAGGACACTAAATACATAAATTCTATGTATGTTTGTGTATAACCATATTCTTCAAAAATTAATATTTCACTAACCAAATAATATACATGTGTAATTGTATCTATGTCTCCTATGGAGATAGACATGAAACAATGTTAGTATAACTAATTTGTAGATTTTTATCTTTATTTTATCACACACAACAATAATGTATTGATGTTTTTTCTTTTTTGAGCAGTAACAATGTGTTGATTTTTAATTATACTAATTTAAGGGTTTATCCATAAACCTATTTATGAAGAACTAACAAAAAGAGGATATTGCCCCCACCTTGCAAACAATTCAAGGCCCATTATTGTGTTTTTGCAGCAACCATTGTTACATACCCAATAAAATGCTGACCCACATAAAACAAGGCTCATGATCGAGATCCACCCTTCAAGCCAATATGGAAGCCTCACGGTTCACAGCCGGGGATCACAACCACCAAGTCGCTCACTGCCAACAAATTACTGCTCCATCTGAGGTCAACATCAGATTCACAGCCATAAGTGTCAATTCTTCACTGCATCAATCTCTCTCTATATCAACTTGATTTGTACCATATAATTCACCAAGTAAAAAACTAATATCAAGATCAAATCAAATTAATGAATAAATTATCTGAAACATTCAGACTTCGGCCATCACATTGCGCAGTATTGGAACACATTATAATCTTTCGGATATTTAAGTAAGAATTGGACATTGAGAGGAGCTAAATACATAGGAGAAATCTAATTGATGACACATATTTTAAAATTAAACTAATAATTAATCATATTTTTTCACTAAGAAATGTGCTCTATGTCTTCATATTCTTTTTTTGTTTTTCTTTTTCATTTCTAGTCATGAGCTCTCCAAATACAAACACCATTAATAATGATAACAGTTTGGCATATTTCTGGTCACGAGCTCTGCTTTCTCTGAAAGGTGGGTTTAATGTTGCAACTGGGAAGGCGTCAAGGGCAGCAACCAGAGAGGCCATATTATCATGCTTGATATTCATCAACTGTTTATACAAAATTTTTCAGATATATCTATACAAGTTTCAAGACACTCTCACTCCTGTTTTGGATATTTGACAACTGGTTTCAACAAAAATCGTGAAGGTCAATTTTTTTTCTTTTTATTTTCATGCAAAGTTCTTTTTGGCATGCTTTTTCATGTTAAGCTATTTTTGAAAAGGGTACACAAAAAATGAATTGATTCTCCTTCTGCTGCTGCATATCCCGTGACCTTAGCAATATACTGATTTAAGTATATTGGGTTAGAGTCTACTTCCTTTTAATATTGGATACTGATTTACGTCTCTCTCCATTTGTTTATTTGACTCCAAATTTTATTATTTTTTTGTAGTATTGTAAATTTATTGATAGAATTATTTATTCAATCGTATATACAGTTATACAATAGTCTTAAAATAACATAATTCTGAATGTTCTTCACTTATAAAATAATTTATCAAGCGTCTATATTTTGTTATTTCCTTTTAATGATTTGTTAGTGTTTAGAAGAAAAAGCTTAAAATTTTATGCCGACAAACAAGACCTTCGACTTACCTTTTATAATTATATGCTAAGCAAAGCTTTATTAATTATTATACTTTTTTTCTCATTAATTCCAAAAAAAAAATATAGTCTAATTTTGATATGTAAATAATATCTCCCAAATTGTGTTTCACTTTTTATATGACAGAACACTTGCAAGTTATAAAAATAAACACTTCAATAATATAATAAAGCATTGCTGTCATTTTAAACAAATTAAATAAAATAGAATAAAAATAATTTGACACTAAATAATTAGAACAGCAATTTGCAGGAATATAAAATGAAAAAACTAACATCAAGATCAAATCAAATTAATGAATAAATTATCTGAAATATTTAGATTTCAGCCACCACATCGCAGTGTCATTTAAGTGTGGATAGATCCAACTTTTTGATATCTGAAAATTTAAGAAAACATAACCAATGAAACAGTGGCAATGGAATGCCAACAATGCAATATATATGTTGCAAAGTTATTTGCCAGTCAACACATAGGTATTCTTAACCATCCAAAATCATGCCACTAAAGAACTCACCTATATATATATATATCCTTTTGAATAATTTTCAACCCTTCTATTTTCATGCAAAGTTCATTTTTCCATGGTTTCTCATGTTAAGCTATTTTTGGAAGGAATGGTCCCCGAATTAATTATGTAGTCGCTACCTAATAAGCTTAATTATGTTCTTAGCTTCTATTTCTATTTCTGATTCCATAACTCTTCTTAATCCCCATCTCCAAATTAAAACAAATACTACTACTACTATGCATGCCACCTCTATCTATCTCTATAAAACACTTTAATTTGAGCCTTCTTAATACTTTTAATTTATTTATATTTTGTGGCTGCACTTAATACACATGCATCGTGTATGCATAATTTCACTCAAGTAGTGCTACTGCTACGTACTGTACGTAATGCATATACGGTATACTAATTTATGTCTATGAATTACTGCATAAATTAAATAATTTGGTTAAGTGTATATATATATATATATATATATATATATATATATATATATATATATATATATATATATATATATATCTGCATGAAGAACATGATGATCAGGTAGTCTAAGTTGTTGTACATATATATACATACATAGCTAGTCTGATTTTCTTTACTTCTCACATAACAATACAACAGCAGCTTTAATTTTTACCAACTCTCAAAGCCATATGTAATTAATTACTTTAACACTTGCGGAGAAGGACTCATGATTTGATTTTGCATGCATATCTATTATTTGATCTCTTTAAGATGTGGTTATGCTTTCTATTGAAGGGTTTTACTTAGAATCGTTATGGTTATAGAACAATATCTTGGACTAACCAATAATCTCAATTTCCCACCTAATTGTTCTTTAACAATTCTGATTTGAGAAACACCGGCAAGTACTTCACAGTGTTTTGTGGGGGGAACTCTTCACATTGATGAATCTTTATCAGGAATTCCAAGTGTAACTTTCCTTAGTAAAAATACTTCAAATTGGACTAAAAGGCTAGCTTTTTGTTTCTATCTTTATTCCTCATCTTTATGAGACCTGGATAAAACATTAAACTTGTGCTTAGCTAATTCAGATTAAACATTAGTACTTTAGTTTATTCTATTGATTAAATGGCATCCATCAAAGAAAAAGTGATGTTTTACCTAAAAAGGATTAAGCTTTTGGTTGTCCATCATATTATTTTCATTCAACTGCATTTGTCATACATAATTGTACTAGTTGATTAGTGCTTTATGTAATTTGTCTTGTGTTTGTGTTGGAGCCCTTAAACTCTGGCGTTTTTTTTAATATATTTCCTTTACATTTCTTGCCACCTCATGCTGTATTTTTGCATTTTCAATTGGAGGAAATAAATTGACATCTTTTGGAGAGAAAATGAAGGAAGAGAAGGTACAGCATATAAAAGATGAAGAATTAGAGTTGGGGTGGTGGAAAGAGAGAGAGAATGGTAACAGTTCTTGTTGCATATATTTGGAGTTACTTTATAAAAAATTAGAGTCAACATATTTTTTTTTAGCGTCTATTATAAAAAATGTATCAATAACGAAATTACAATGAGCCAATGACTAATAGCATATAAAATGAATTAATTACTCATAACATATATGGTTTTGTTACTAAGTTTAACATGAAATTTTTTGGATTATGCTACATATATACCAAAATCAGCCACTAAAGTCAGTTATCAGTATAAAATATATATTAGAATACAAATACACATTGAAAATAAATTAAATCACAAATATATTTATACACAAATACATTGGTGACTAATTTTAATAACTAATTTTAGTGTACAAATAACATTTCTCTTTAAAGATATATTTTAGTTAAATCTTTAAAATAATCAAAATTTTTATAGCAGAATAAATAAACTTTTTAAAGTAAAATAAAGGGGCAGTTATCCTATTGAGGGAGGGCTTATCTGCCAGCTAATCCCCTTTCCCGACTTCTCTAGAGCAGGTCGTGATGATTACCGACTTCGTAGTGTCTGGTTTGGTGTAAGATGAGGCTCAACCCTTTGGGTTGGGCCTTTTTGCTTGGATCCTGGGCCTTAGCGTTGGGTCAGGGTATGAACAGTGCCCCTACTCGAGCCCAATTTCTTTCAAGATTTGGGTTCGAGTATTCTAGTCGGGGTTGTAGTCGACTTGTTGGAGGACCGACGTGATGGTTTGGAACCGACGTGACTTTTCGTGACTTTTTGGTTCTCACAGTTACGTCTAATCAAGCGTCGCGTTCGTTAGAGATTTACGTAGGGATTGATTATCTTGGTAACGGTGCACTCTCATTAATGACTGCTCCGTTTTTACCATTATGCCCCTAGTACGTTTATAAATACTTTCCCTCTCTTTCGTTGTTTCGTTTCTGCGATTTTCAAATCTTCTTCTTCATTCGTTCGTGGTGCAACCTCCGTTTGAAGGCCTTCATCTTCCTTTCTTTTACTCCCGGACAAAGGTTAGTCTTTTCCTCTCTTCTCTACGAAATGCTTCTTGCTTGCATGCTTTTATTTAGGTAGAGAGAAGTTGGTTCGTAGGTTCTGATTCCGCATTCCCCTTAGAGACCATGTTTTTTATTTTTCTTTTCTTTTTTCCTTTGTAGGTTTTACTCACCTTTTTAGGAAAAACAATGGCTTCTGTAGAAATTCTTGCTCAATGGGTCGATGTCACGGTCTTAGGAGAGGAACCTTTGGTTGACGCCGAATTTATCACCCACCTTCGCACTCACCACAGGATTTGTACTTCTGAGGAGGATGAGCCGAAGTACGAGTTAGTGGTCCCGGGTCCGGAGGACCGGGTGTGCTTCGGGAGGGCCACTGAGGCGGCCCCTCATTTCTTCTTTATGTACGAGAGTATGGTTACCCGTTTGGGTGTTTTTCTTCCATTTTCTAATTTTGAAATGTCTGTGTTACGTCACTGCCGAGTTGCTCCTACTCAGCTTCACCCAAACTCTTGGGGTTTTTTGAAAATTTACCAGTTTATTAGCCAAGCCCTGGAATTCCCGACTTCTTTGAGGATTTTCTTCTATCTTTTCTATATGACCAAGTCCTTCAGTGGGCAAAATAATAAGCAGCAGTGGGTGTCTTTCCGAGCTATACAAGGTCGGAGAGTCTTCACCCTTTTTGACGAGTCCTTCCATGATTTCAAAAATTATTTTTTCAAAGTTCAAGCCGTAGAGGGTCACCACCCCTTTTTCCTGGATGAGAACTCCTCTCCTCGCTTTCCTCTATACTGGCTGGAGGCCTCCCCCTGTGAGAAATATGGTTTGGATGATCTGGATGAGGTGGAGGCAGCCATTGTGGGGTTCCTCCGAGAAGTATGGGGGAGGGCCCCATATTTGGATACCAAGAAGTTTCTTCAGGGGTCTCCGGCCTTTGTCCAGGCACAACTAGGTAGCCTATGTATATTTGTTTGATTTCCGACTTGTCTGACTTGTTTTTTCCGACTTGTCTAATCTTTTGGCTACTACTTGTTTTTACAGAGATGGCGAAGAAGAACTCGAGTGAGTCTTACCAGAGGGTCCAGGAAGCCAAGGCGAGGTCCCGGGCCAGGACTGGTGGTGCCAGGGCAGTTATCTCTCCTCCTCCTCCTCCTCTCCAAAATTTGGGGACTCCTTCCGAACCCATCGTGATTTCTTCATCAGCTTCTTCTCAGCCGCCCACTTCTCCCCGACCTTCTCCTGAGCCAGAGAGGAAGAAGCGCAAGGCTTTAGAGCCTGGCTCTTCTTTTGAGGGTGAGGTTAAAGTGGATGCTCCTGCATTCATCCGGAAATACATCTACCCCCATACCCGTATAGGTATGGATGATGTATCTATTCGGAACCACCTTACCACTCTGGCTGAGGAGAGTATCAGGGCGGCTGGAGTCTGTGCCAAACTCCTGGACATTTTTGAGAAGACCCTTCTTAGTTCTTTGGGTTCAACCTCAGGTTGAGGAGCTAGAGGGTAGGCTTCTCATGTATCAGGAGCATGAGAGGGAGTTGAAGAAGGAGGTCACCAAATTGAAGGAGGAGAGAGATAGCCTTTGGGAGAAGGAGAGCAAGCTACAAGCCCAATGTAACATGGAGGTGGGCCTGAGAAAGACAGCACAGGAGAGTTACCAGAGTTTGTTCGAGGACCTTGTGGTTGTGAAAAAAGATTTGCTGAATGCTCGGACTGCCTACGCCGAGTTAGAGGACTCTATTGCAGAGGGATCTGAGGAGGCCTGAAGGATTTTTAAGGAGCAAGTCGGGGTCATTGCCCCTGACTTGGATCTTTCTCCTTTGGATCCTGACAAGGTCGTTATTGATGGGGCCATAGTTGATCCCCCAGTTCCCCAGGTTGTCACCGAGTCAGATTTGAAGACTCGGGGGCAGAGAATCATTGAGTCCCCTCCTCGTTCGAAGGATGCTCTGAGTTCCTCAAAGCCTCAAGAGTCCTCCTCTCCGACTCCTATGGATACTTCTCTCCCTGGTCCTGATGCTGCTCCGACTACTCTTCCTGGCTCTGGTGGTGATCCGTCTACTCCTCTTCTGAAAAAATAGTTTTATTGGCTATATGGGGGCCCGGCCTGTGGGCCTCCCCTTTTTTAAACTCTTTATATTTGTTGCTTGTGGTGGTGGTAACTGAACAATTTCTTCTGGCCTTTTAAGGCCGTAAACAAAATATTTATAATTGCCCTTTTTTGGATAAGGGTTTTATTTAACAAAAAATACCCTTTTTGGTATAAGGGTTTCAGCTACCTTTTTGTGTGCATGCTTTTCTGATTTTGATTTTTCGAAGTCCCCTTGATCTATTCTGAAAACCTTTCCTTTGGCTTGTCTGTCTTTCTGAGCCTTTTCGCTTTAAGGACTTTAGGACAGCCTTTAGGCTTTTTCCTAGGTTTTTCGATCTCTTTTTTGTTATTCCTTATACTCAACTTTGTTTTATTGAGTTCTTATGACTTAGGCTATTTTTTACGATTCGTTTTCGTTTCTACTCGGTTTTTCATTTCGACTTATGAGTCGGAATGTCTCCGAGTTTCTCACGATCAACTTTTATAACCTCTTTACACCGACTTGTACCTCGTCGTTTTATCCTGACGACCATCTAGGTCGGTTCATGAGATTTTCACGTTTTGTCGAGCTTAAGTCGGCGCGTTTCATAGAAAGACTTAGAAAACAAGAAGGAACTTATAAGAGATATTGTTAATGAAGAAAGATCTTTATTTATTGGGGAGGTACCTTATTGCTACTAAGGGTTTTTGACAGCCTATTTTTCCTTAGCCTCTACTATGATGCCTCGTTAAAAACCCTTCTCCAGAAAAAACCCTTTGCTTTCGGGAAAAAATCGTGAAGTTGGGAAAAGAGTACATCAGGGAGTAGAGTTCGCTTTTAACTGTAGTACCTTTTCACATTACAAGCATGCCACGACCTAGGTAACTCGGTGCCATTTAGGTCGGTCACTTTATAATAACCTTTTCCTAAGACCTCATTGACTTTGTATGGTCCCTTCCAATTAGCAGCGAGTTTTCCTTCCCCTGATTTGTTGACTCCAATGTCGTTTCTGATCAAGACCAAGTCATTTGGGGTGAAGGTTCTTCGAATGACTTTTTTGTTGTATCTTGTAGTCATCATTTGCTTCAGCGCTGCTTCTCTTATCTGGGCTTCTTCTCGGACTTCGGAGAGCAAATCGAGCTCCTCTTTGTGCCCCTGTATGTTTCCGACCTCATCATGGAGAACCACCCTTGGGCTTTGTTCGCTGATTTCTACTGGTATCATGGCTTCTACGCCGTAGACTAGTCGGAAGGGCGTTTCTCCAGTGGCGGATTGTGGCGTTGTCCGGTAAGCCCATAACACTTGTGGGAGCTCCTCAGCCCAGGCTCCTTTTGCATCTTGTAGCCTTTTCTTCAACCCTGCCAATATGACTTTGTTGGCTGCCTCGGCTTGTCCATTTGGCTTGCGGGTGCTCCACCGAGGTGAACTGGTGTTTGATCTTCATACTGGCCACCAGGCTTCTGAAGGTAGAGTCGGTGAACTGGGTTTCATTATCTGTAGTGATGGAATATGGTATCGCATACCTTGTGATAATATTTTTGTAGAGGAACCTCCGACTTCTCTGGGCTGTGATGGAGGCTAGTGGTTCTGCTTCTATCCATTTTGTGAAGTAGTCTATTCCCACAATCAGGTATTTGACTTGTCCCGGGGCCTGGGAAAAAGGACCTAACAGGTCCATCCCCCATTTTGCAAAGGGCCATGGGGAAGTTATACTGATTAGCTCCTCGGGGGGAGCCACGTGGAAATTTGCATGCATTTGGCATGGTTGACATTTTTTCACAAATTTCATGACATCTTTCTGCAAGGTCGGCCAATAGACTCCAGCTTGAATTACTTTCCTGGCTAGTGACCTGGCTCCAAGATGATTTTCGCAGATCCCACTATGAACCTCTTCTAGTACCTCGGTGGTTCTTGAAGTCGGCACGCACTTCAACAATGGTGTTGATATCCCTCTTCTATAGAGAATATTTTTCATCAGCGTGTAGTGTTGTGCTTCTCTCCGGATTTTCTTAGCCTCCTTTTCCTCCTTGGGGAGGATGTCGAATTTCATGTATTCGATCAAGGGGTTCATCCATCCGAGGTTTAGTCCTGCTACCTCAAGGACCACTTGTTTTTCCTCTGTTTTTACCACAGAGGGTTCCTGGAGAGTTTCCTGGATCAGGCTTCTGTTATTCCCTCCTGGCTTGGTACTTGCTAACTTGGATAGGGCATCTGCTCTGTTATTTAGATCCCGAGTTATATGTTTGACCTCGGTTTTTGCAAAGCGCCCAAGGTTCTCCAGAGTTTTTTCCAAGTATCTCTTCATATTTGGGTCTTTTGCCTGATACTCTCCACTTATCTGGGAGGTCACCACTTGGGAGTCGCTATATATCATCACTTTTGTTGCACCGACTTCTTCTGCCATCTTCAATCCAGCAATCAGGGCTTCATATTATGCCTGATTATTTGAAGCTGGGAATTCAAATTTGAGGGAAACCTCTATTTGGGTTCCCCTTTCATCTACCAAGATTATGCCAGCACCGCTTCCTGTCTTGTTTAAGGATCCATCTACATAGAGTTCCCATGTAGTTGGCTTTTCCTCTTGGTCTCCTGCGTATTCTGCTATGAAGTCGGTAAGGCATTGGGCTTTAATTGCCGTCTGAGTTTCATATCTCAAGTCGAACTCGGAGAGCTCTATTGCCCATTGAACCATTCTCCCTGCAACATCCGTCTTTTGGAGGATTTGCTTCATGGGTTGGTTTGTGCGGACTCTTATGGTATGAGCTTGGAAGTAAGGCCGTAGCCTTCGTGAGGCTACTACTGAGGAGTAGGCAAACTTCTCTGGTTTGTGGTACCTTAGTTCGGGGCCTTGTAGAACTTTGCTGATGAAGTACACTGGATGTTGTCCGACCTCGTCTTCTCTTATCAGAGCTGATGCGACAGCTTTGTCTGCTACGAACAAATATAGGACGAGGTCTTCTCCAATTGTGGGTCGGGTCAGAATCGAGGTTGACTCAAGAATCTTTTGAACTCCTGGAACGCCTCTTCGCATTCAGGAGTCCACTCGAACTAACATCCCTTTCTCAATAAGGAGAATAGTAGAAGGGATTTTAGTGCTGATCCTGCCAAGAATCTGGAGAGGGCGGCAAGTCGGCCATTTAGCTGTTGAACCTCTCTTAAGCAAGTTGGACTTTTCATTTCCAGGATAGCTCTGCACTTATCGGAATTTGCTTCGATCCCTCTTTGTGTCAGCATAAACCCTAGAAATTTTCCAGCTTCCACTGCGAAGATACACTTTGCGGGATTTAGCCTCATCCCGTGTGACCTTATGGTGTCGAATACTTGCGAGAGGTCTGCTAAGAGATCGGCCTCTTTCTTAGTTTTCACTAGCATGTTGTCTACGTAGACTTCCATTAAACTCCCAAGGTGGGGAGCAAACACCATGTTCATCAGCCTTTGGTATGTGGCCCCTGCATTTTTTAATCCAAATGGCATGACCACATAGCAAAAATTTGCTCTGGACGTGATGAATGATGTTTTCTCGTGGTCTGGCTCGTACATCGGGATTTGGTTATATCCTGAGTAGGCATCCATAAACGACAAGTATTGATATCCCGAGCTAGAGTCTACAAGGGTATCAATACTTGGGAGTGGATAAGGGTCCTTAGGACATGCCTTATTTAGGTCGGTGTAGTCGACACACATCCTCCATTTGCCGTTTTGCTTCTTGACTAGAACTACATTTGCTAGCCATGTTGGATATTTGACTTCTCTGATGAAGCCGGCTTCTAGGAGTGCCTGCACTTGCTCTTCTACTACTAGGGCTCACTCTGGGCCGAGCTTGCGCCTTCTCTGTTGCACAGGTCGGGACCCTGGGTATACCGAGAGCTTGTGAGACATAAGCTCGGGGTCTATCCCGGGCATGTCAGAGGCCTTCCAGGAAAAGAGGTCGGAATTGTCGCTTAGGAGCTTAGTCAACCCTTGCTTTAGGGTTTCCCCTAGGTTGGCTCCTATGTTGGTATTTTTTTCCTTCCTTTTGGCCGACCTGTATTTCCTCAGTTTTTCCTCCCGGCTGTGGTCGCAGCTCTTCTCGGGCCCTCGCACCACCGAGCTCTATGGTGTGGACTTCTTTGCCTTTTCCTCTCAGGTTCAGGCTTTCATTGTAGCATTTTCTTTCCAATTTCTGATCTCCCCTCACTGTTGCTATTCCCGCTGGGGTTGGGAATTTCATGCAAAGGTGGGGAGTAGATACCACCACTCCGAGTCGATTAAGGGTAGCTCTGCCAATTAAAGCATTATACGCTGACCCTACGTCGATGACTATAAAGTCTATACTTAGAGTTTTTGATTTTTCCCCCTTTCCAAAAGTGGCGTGAAGGGGTAGAAATCCCAGTGACCTTATTGGCGTGTCGCCTAGTCCGTACAAGGTGTCGGGGTAGGCTCTTAATTCTTTCTCATCCAACCCCAGTTTGTCAAAAGCGGGCTTGAAAAGGATGTCCGCTGAGCTTCCTTGATCTACTAGGGTTCTGTGGAGATGGGCATTTGCTAGGATCATGGTTATTACCACTGGATCATCGTGTCCAGGGATTATTCCTTGCCCATCTTCTTTTGTGAATGAAATGGTAGGGAGGTCGGATGATTCACCTCCAACCTGGTAGACTCGCTTGAGATGTCTCTTGCGAGAGGACTTGGTGAGCCCCCCTCCTGCAAACCCTCCTGAGATCATATGTATGTGTCTCTCCGGGGTCTGTGGTGGTGGGTCTCTTCTGTCCACATCGTCTCGCTTTCTCTTCCCGTGACCGTCCGACCTTTCTATGAGATATCTGTCAAGCCGACCTTCTCTAGCCAGCTTTTCTATCACATTTTTAAGGTCGTAACAGTCATTTGTTGAGTGACCATATATTTTATGGTACTCACAGTAGTCGCTGCGACTCCCTCCTTTTTTATTTTTAATGGGCCTGGGAGGTGGCAGCCTTTCAGTATTGCAAATCTCTCTGTATACATCCACTATAGAAACCTTTAGAGGAGTATAAGAGTGATATTTCCTTGGTCTATCGAGACCGAGTTCTTCCTTCTTCTTGGGCTCCCTCTCCCTCTCTTTTGTTGAGGGAAGATGCCCAGATTGCCAGCTCGAATCTCTCAGTCTAGCATTCTCCTCCATGTTGATGTATTTTTCAGCTCTTTCCTGTACATCGCTTAAGGAGGTGGGGTGTCTTTTTGATATGGACTGTGAGAAGGGACCTTCTCTAATCCCATTGACTAACCCCATAATGACTGCCTCGGTGGGCAGGTCTTGGATTTCTAAACATGCTTTGTTGAACCTTTCCATATAGGCTCGTAAAGATTCTCCGACCTCCTGCTTTATTCTCAGGAGGCTTGGCGCATGTTTTACTTTGTCCTTCTGGATAGAGAACCTCATCAAGAACTTCCTTGAGAGGTCTTCAAAGCTGGTGACCGACCTCGGGGGAGGCTGTCGAACCATTTCATCGCTGCTTTCGACAGGGTAGTCGGGAAAGCTTTGCATCGCGTAGCATCAGAAGCATCAGCCAGATACATCCGACTTTTGAAATTGCTTAAGTGATGCTTTGGATCTGTGGTTCCGTCATAGAGGTCCATATCGGGGCTTTTGAAGTTCCTCGGAACTTTTGCCCTCATTATGTCCTCACTGAAGGGTCCCCTCCTGGGGGCGACTCTTCTCAATCGTCGCGGGAGTTCCGACCTTTGAGGGAGGGTTCCAACTTCAAGAGTTTTCTTTCTAACTCTTTTCGTCGTTCCATCTCCTCTTTTAGGTTCTTTTCCGTCTCCCTTTGTCACTCCCGTTCCTGTTCCAACTGTTCCAGGCGACTTTGGTGGACATGGACTAATCCCATGAGTTCAGTTGCATGGGATGGTCCGTCTTTTTCCAATTCGCGCCCTTCTGAGGAATTCACCTTCGGATTTTTGACTCCGGAGGTACCCTCTCTATGCTGATCGTTGGTTCCCTGATGGAGGGTCAGGTCTGCGTCATTGTTTCCGGTATCCAGATTCTCTTGTTCGGAATCTGATTCCACATGACCCTCTTCGGGGGATCTGTCCGCCATCACTGGTTGATCTCTCGGGTCCCCGGCAACGGCGCCAATGTTATGATGGGTAACCGGAGATTAATGGACTGGACTGTATTGGTTGGCCCAATCGTCTGAAAGAAGAGGCCTGTGAGTGGGTTTGCGATCCGAGGGCTCCGTCCGACTTGTTTGTGAGAGAATAGGGGGTGGTACCTGCAAAGACACTCCGATGCCAAAGTCAGCAAGGGGAGCAAAACAAGTCTAGAGAGTATTGGGCTTCTGAGATACCTGAGGAGTGTCAGTGTATTTATAGGGGTGAACCCATAACCACCGTTGGAGTAGTTCCACTTTTTAAGGGGAATAACCGTCCCTTTATCTTAGGGAAGTTGAGATATGGCTCCTGGAAGTGGTTAGAGAGATTCTAGGGGCAGTTATCCTCTTGAGGGAGGGTTTATCTGCCAGCTAATCCCCTTTTCCGACTTCTCTAGAGCAGGTCGTGATGATTACCGACTTCGTAGTGTCTGGTTTGGTGTAAGATGAGGCTCAACCCTTTGGGTTGGGCCTTTTTGCTTGGATCCTGGGTCTTAGCGTTGGGTCATGGTATGAACAATAATTATATTAAATTTTTAATTAAATTTTTATATTTTTTAATTTTGTCAAAAAATTAAAATTAATAAAATATTTTTTCTAAAAAATATACAATTAAAAATTTAATTATATTTTTAATTATAAATATCTTTAATTTATAAAAAAATATTTAATTAATTTTAATATTTTTTATATTAAGAATGACCTAATTATAAAACTAAAAAGAGTATAAAAAATTAATTGAAAAAAATATAAAAATCTAATTATAAATTTAATAAAACTATAAAAATTAACAGAATAATTAACCCAAAAATTAATCACTCAAACATGGTGGATCACGACTTGTGTTATTACTTTTAAATTTTATTATGATTTATGTTTGAATGCTTAAATTCTTACTTTTATTCTATTTTAAATGGTCTATTTAATAATTTTATTAGAAATATTATCCTTTTAGAAATATTATTTATATTCAAGTCAAGGACTTTTTTCCATAATTAAAAACTTCAATTCAAGGACTTATAAAATTAGGGGCAGGAAAAGTTTCAAACCCTCCTAAAAAACGAGTTAAGTTTTAAAGTAGTCCCTGAACTTGTATTTGAGCCTCAAAATGATCCCTGAAATTAATAGTTCCTCAAATTCGTTCCCAAAATTGTACTTCAGGATTTATAGTAGTTCCTGAGTCATTTTCCGTTCATCAGAACCTTAAAACGACATCGTTTTTTTTTTTAAAAAAAAAGCGTACTTTAATCATTTTCATACAGTTAATATAAAACATAATTTTTTTGACATAGTATTATGTAATTAAATACATCTATAAATTATTTTTATAGACAATATATCAAGATTAATTTTTTTTTAATTACTAAAGTGAAAAGATCAATATGTATTATGCGGCATATATTCGAGTCAGTTCACGAGCTAATGAGCTGAGTTTATTCAAGTTCAAGTTCGACTCATTTAATTTATGAGTTTAAATTTAAGCTCAAGCTCGACTCACCAGCTCACGATTTCAACTTATCAAACTATTAATGAGTCGAACTCGAGTTGACTCCTAAGCTGGTTTGATTCACTTCTAACCCTAGTGATGAGAAGAGAAATGTTTTATTTATGGCGGTAACAATAGTTGTTTCAATATGAAAATATGAGATGGCTGAAAGAGAAAAAAAGAAAATAATAAATAAAATTATAATTTCAAAATAAAATTATTTTAAAATATTTAAATATAAAATATGATTATTATATAATTAATAAATAATTTAAATTCTAGCCATCAATTCAAATTTTCAATGGTTATAATTTATAAAAAAATTTAGTTCATGAAAAATCAAAATATTCTTTTTTTTCTTCATTAAAGAAGGCTCCATAAAATTATTATCTTATTAAGTAGTGTATACAAAGAAAAATAAAAAAGTATTAAAATACCATTAACTATAATCAAGTAAAATGAAATAAATATATTAAGTTTCATATCGATTATATATAATGTAAGAATCGTATAGAAGCATATTAAGTTTCATAAATATAATATTAAAATTCTCCTAAAACTCTAATCAATCAGAATCTTATAGGACTCATCCAGTATAATGCAATACAAGTTTGGTTGGAGGGGAAAAAAATAAGTGAAATTTTTTATTTATAATACACTATTTAAAAAGAATATCTTATTGTGTTAGTAATATTTTATGTGTAGATTTAAAAAGTAAAAATATTTAAATTTATTTTTATTTTTATGAGTTAAAATTTTTTATAATCAAATATTGAACTCACTCTAAAATTTTAATTTAATATAAAATTTATCTATTTTTTTTCTTTAAACTTAGATTTTATCTTTTATTATTTTATCATTTATAAATATTAAATGAAATTTTCATATATAAAATACTTTTGTCAAAAAAAAATGAAATTATAAATTTATATTTTAGTATCATCTTAATTATTTTTATTGATTGTCCAATTCTAATATTAATATAAAAAAATATTGCATCCATAAATGAAATATATTCTAATAAAAAACTCTTGATTCAATCATAAATAAGCTTTATTAAATTCAAATAAGAGAACAAAAAAAAAAGGGATATATTTAATTGTTTGATGTGCTATGCAAATTAAATGCACACGTCTTATAGGGTTGGCTTAAAACTTACCTTGAAGAGCACTAAATTGCCACACACTACATACATGAAGAGCACTTTTTTTTTTTTTTTAACAAAATGAAGAACAAATTAAAGTAAAACCTGACTTATAGAATAATTATATAGAAACTTTTGTTATTAAAATAATAATTTTATAATCAAAATATAATACTTGATACACTTTTATTGTAATTAAATTAAAAATTTCTTTTTTTTTAAATTAAGGAGGTTTTTCTTTTTCTTTTATCTTTTTAATATTTTATCCTCTTTCATCTACCTCATTTTTTTATATATTAATATTAGTTATTAATTTAACAATTAAAATATAACACATAATATTTTTTTATTAAAATTAAAATTGAAATATATCGTTAATGTGACAATCAAAATGTATCACATTGTACTCTATTTTATTATAATTAAAATAATATTTTTTTTCCAAAACTAATAAATTTTTCCTCTTTTCTTCACTTTTTTTTTTTAGGTTTTTAATCAATATGCCACAATTTCTAAAATTTATTATCTAAACATGTCACATAATATTCTTTTTTTGCAATTAAAATGTTTTTTTTTTAAATTGAAGACCTCTCTCCTTTTCTGTTTCTCTATTTCTCTTCCTCCTTTATCACTCTATCTCTTATATATATTATTAATAATTTATTATATCTATTACATATTACTAATTTCACAACCAAAATATATATATAACACTTTCTAATTGCAATTTAATTATGAAGT
>NC_029788.2:119777720-119788305 GCF_000816755.2 Arachis ipaensis
AATTTTTAAGTTATAATAAAAATCAAATATTAGAATATAATTTATTTTAAAAAAAGTTATAATTCTATAATATTATCAAAATACAAAATACTAGTATTTTTCTAATACAATTACATTCATATATATTTAAATAACAGGGTATTAAAGTTCAAGATGTTGATTGATATGACGTAATAAGAGAATCTACTTAATATACTAAAACTGGATTTTTTTCTAAAAGTGAGGTGTATTAATTTTTAAGTTATAATAAAAATCAAATATTAGAATATAATTTATTTTAAAAAAAGTTATAATTCTATAATATTATCACTAATCAAAATACTAGTATTTTTCTAATACAATTACATTCATATATATTTAAATAACAGGGTATTAAAGTTCAAGATGTTGATTGATATGACGTAATAAGAGAATCTACTTAATATACTAAAACTGGATTTTTTTCCAACTAATAAAAGTGAGGTGTCGATTCTTCATGAATCCATTTTCCTACCAAAATGAATGCACATTTTCTCTTCTAAGTTTATTTTATAAAAATATCTTTATTATACTTATACTATATATTTGCACTAGTTGAATTACTTGGTAACTGTAGGGCTATCTCTAATCTGAGATGCTATACTTCAGATATTTTTCAATGTGAGTTCTTCTGTGCCTAAGGATTTGGTACTGAAATTGCCAAAATACACAGTATTTGAACGAAGTTTAATTACAATTTAAATTATTAATTTGACCCTGATACTAATTTTTTAATTTGTTTACAATTTAAATTTTTAATGAAATTTTATTAGATATTATTGTTTTTTATAAATTTTATAATACTATTTTTCTGTTTTTATTTAATTATCATTTTAATATTTTATTTGATCTTATCACGTGCATGACACATGCATGGCATGGGTAATTACACTTGTTATTCCTCTAATTTTTACTTTTGATCAATTTAATCTATCAATTTTAAGGCTAACAAAATTTGTCATTTTATTGTTATCTAAATAGAAAAGATACTAACACTCTAATAGTTTAAAAAAATATTTTTTTTTGTTTTGGGTATTTTTTCTTTCAAACTTCAGAAAAAATATAAAAATTTACTTTTTATTTTTCTATGTATATTTTTTCTGTTTCAAAATTTAAAATAAAATACACAAACTAAATTTGGTTATACTAGGAATCAAATCAACCAAAGGGTCCATTACTCAATTTGTTCGAAAATCTTTCTCATCATAAAAAAAAATAACGTGTTTTTGTTACAAAATTTAAAATAAAAAACACAAACTAAATTTGGTTATACTAGGAAATAAACCAACCAAAGGGGACCATTACTTCATTTGTTCGAAATTCTTTCTCATCATCAAGAAAAATAAAATAACGTGGATCACTTTACAAAAAATTTATTTAAAATTGGCAAAGTTTGTAATGAACGAATAATAATTTTGAAAAAGAAGGAAAAAAGAAAATGATAACCATAAGAATAATAAAAAAAATATGAAAATTTAGCTATTAGTTGATTTTCTAGTTATTAACTCATTTTTGTAAGTTCCTCACATTTTTGTTAATTTAAGTAATTTAAAGGTGTCTATCATCACTTTAATTATCTAAGCATATCTACTTAATATACTGAAACTGGGTTTTCCCCCAACTAATAAAAGTGAGGTGTCGATTCCTCATGAATCCATTTTCCCGCTAAAATGAATGTACATTTTCTCTTCTAAGTTTATTTTATAAAAATATCTTTATTATACTTATAATTAACATTTAAGTATTAATGCATAATTATACTAATTTAGAAAAATATCTTTATTATAGTTATATAAAATCAATATTTAATGCATTATTAAACTACTTATCAATTATTAATCGAAAATATTTTTAATAATAATAATAATAATAATAATAATAATAATAATAATAATAATATGATAACTATAGGGATAAGTATTGTTTTGTCCCTAACGTTGAGGGTCAAAATCGAAACCGTCCCCAACGTAATTTTTGATTTAGAATATTCCTTAACATTTTTTTTGTATTAAAATCGTCCAATGTAACAATAATTTTTTGTTTTGGTATTTTTGCCAGAGATAAATACTCAGGCAAAAACGTTTAAAACGTGGGGTTTGATCTCATTCGTTGAATAGATTATAATATATCAGACATAGATGCAAATAAACATCATCACCACAATAGCATACCACACTGGCAAATCACCGGGGTTTCCATCAATTCTGAACTTGGCTCCAATAGCAGCGGCTACTACGGCCTGACATATGATCATTTGGGTTCCGCCTTCTAGAAAAAGGGCTCTCCTACCCCACTTGTCAACCCCATAGATAGATAGACACAACGGTGGTAGCCACATTTACGACGCCGGTGATGACGGCTGACATGAGAGCAGAGTTGTCCTTGAAGCCAATGGAGCCGAACAACACAGGCGCATAAAACATGATGACAATAATGCCCGTGAATTGTTGGAAGAGTGGAATCATGATTGCCATGGTGAGGTGAGGCCTGTACTTGCGTTGCAGCAGGTTCCTCCAATGGTGTTCTACCTTCTTCGATTCCTCACTTGCGGCAATAAGATCGTTGAACTCTTTATTAATGTCTTCCACGTCGAGAACCTTCCTCAGTTGTTGCCTAGCCTTTTCGTGCTCTCCACGCTCGATCATGGAGTTGAGTGTGTCTGGAAGGACCAATGATCCGATTGTGATGATGAGTGCAGAGACCATTGCACCACCAATGCTAAACCTCCATCCCCATCCATCTTTGATATTTGTGAAGAAGTAGTTGAGCACATTCGCCACTACGATCCCAACTGTGATGAACAATTGGAACCCAGTGTTCAAAGCTCCTCTGATTCCAATTTTTTTTAATTTGTTTATAATTTAATTTTTAATGAAACATTTATTAGAGGTTTTCTTTATTATTATTATTTTTTATAAACTTTGTAATACTATTTTTCCGTTTTTATTTAATTATCAGTTTGATATTTTATTCGATCTTATCACGTGCATCGCATGTACATGGCACAGGTAATTACACTTATAAAATTGATATAAATTGGTTTGAATTTTTTTTGTTTAAAATTAATTTTTTTTAAATTGTTTGATTTGAAGACTAAGATCACCTTGATTTTTGTCATCTTAAATTACACTAACCTGTTCTGAGATTAAGTAATATCATGCTTACACCAGGCGTTTTATAACTTAAATGAAGAAATGTCAGTGTAATTTAACCTTTTTATTATGAATTGACAAGTGTAGTATCACTTGATTTATGTCATAGTTCTTCTTGAAAGGTTGCAAAAGGGCTCATAGTTGAGGGTACATTGGAGACATGGATCAATTGAAGCCTATTGTGATGGAAGAATGGGATGAAAATAGAGATGAACTGATAGATCTTTTTTGAAAGGTCAGAGATGATTGGTTGCAGAATGATTTCTCTGGTTGGATGGGAGCAAACAGGTAGTTCAATTAAGGGAATGTCTTAAATGTGCCGAGTTAAACTTAGCATTTAATTCACCAAGATGATCTAACAGTATAGATTTAATAGAAGTTATCTGTCAGTACTGTCCAGAATTATGTTAAGATCTTAAGGTATGATGCATGTATATTCGTACTATTCGATACACCAGACAAAAACAACTGAGATTTGATTTTCGGATTTTCCAAAAAGGGTTCGCATGATTGTGTTTTTGACTTTTGAACTCTTGCTTATTGGTGATTGTGTTTTATACCTATAGATTCTATCCTGGTACTGCTGATGCACTAAGATTTGCAAGCTCAAAAGTTTACATTGTCACCACAAAACAGGTAATAATCCTTAAGAATACATAACTCTAGTCCTATATGAAATTTCACATTGCTACGATCTCTTCTTACTTTTCATTTTTTCCTTCTTTGTCTATAGAGCCGTTTTGCTTATGCTTTACTGAAAGAGCTTGCTGGAATCACTTTACCTCCAGAAAGAATATATGGTTTAGGAACTGGGTTAGTATCTTGCATGAACATCAAAATTATGTTACATCCGACACTATTTTGACAACCGTATTTTGTTAACAACCAAGATACGCTTTCTTTGTTTTGTTAGTTAGAGTTTTTAAAATCTTTTTATTACTATTTTTTCTATGAAGTCCTAAGGTAGAAGTGCTAAAGAAGCTTCAAAAGATGCCAGAGCACCAAGAGCACCAAGGACTGACCCTACAGTAAGATTTTGTCTTTCAGGTTATTAAGAACATTGTATTTGCATGTTAACATGGTTTAAGAGAAATTACTAAGGTTAATATTTTTCTGTTTTTTAAAATTGCAGCTTTGTGGAAGATAGGCTTGCAACCTTAAAAAATGTCATTAAAGAACCAGAGTTGGACAATTGGAATTTGTATCTAGGTAGTAATTTTCTTTCTCTGTCTCTTTTAGTGCACCAAGTTTATTTTCACACTAAGATCATCCAATGGTATGAATATAACAGAAATTATTGATGTATAAGCTGAAATTATAAGAAGATTTACACTATCGAATCATCTTAGTGCATGAGACCACAGAGTTGTCCTATAACTTCACTCTTATACATTTTGGAGTTTCTATCTTCTGTATTGTTGTTTGTTTTAGAATAACATATATGCTAAATTTGGTTGATTTGGATTAGTTAATTGGGGGTTCAACACTTAGAAAGAGAGAGATGAAGCAGTAGCTATCCCCAGGATTACACTTCTTGAGCTGTCTGACTTCAGTAAGAAGCTGAAATAGTAGTTTTATTTCATTAGATTGTCTATCATTGTATTATATCATTTCATTTAATTACATTCCATTAATGCAAAACAATGATAAATTCCTTCTGTCTCTAAGCTTTTGCATCATCATATTTATAATTGTAATGTTTCTTTCCAATTTAGAATAAACTATAATTTTTTACATTTCCAACCAGAAAAGATTTGAATACTTACAATTCTAGTCATGTATTAATTCGTTCATATCTTATATAGTTAGCATTATCAACGTTCAAATCTTTCATGATTAGAAATAGTAGTATATTCTTCATTTTAACAGAAATGTCACTTGAACGTTGATAAAAATCAACATTGCTAAACGCAATCGCACGTGTATCGCACGTGCATCGCACGTGCATGGCACGGGTAATTACACTTGTAAATTTGATATAATTTGGTTTGAATTTTTTTTGTTTAAAATTAATTTTTTTAAATTGTTCGATTTGAAGCCTAAGATCACCTTGATTTTTGTCATCTTAAATTACACTAACCTGTTCTGAGATTAAGTAATATCATGCTTATACCAGGCGTTTTATAACTTAAATGAAGAAATGTCAGTGTAATTTAACCTTTTTATTATGAATTGACAAGTGTAGTATCTCTTGATTTATGTCATAGTTCTTCTTGAAAGGTTGCAGAAGGGCTCACAGTTGAGGGTATATTGGAGACCTGGATCAAATTGAAGCCTATTGTGATGGAAGAATGGGATGAGAATAGAGATGAACTGATAGATCTTTTTGGAAAGGTCAGAGATGATTGCTTGCAGAATGATTTCTCTGGTTGGATGGGAGCAAACATGTAGTTCAATTAAGGGAATGTCTTAAATGTGCCGAGTTAAACTTAGCATTCAATTCACCAAGATGATCTAACAGTATAGATTTAATAGAAGTTATCTGTCAGTACTGTCCAGAATTATGTTAAGATCTTAAGGTATGATGCATGTATATTCGTACTATTCGATACACCAGACAAAAACAACTGAGATTTGATTTTCGGATTTTAGAAAAAGGGTTCGCGTGATTGTGTTTTTGACTTTTGAACTCTTGCTTATTGATGATTGTGTTTTATACCTATAGATTCTATCCTGGTACTGCTGATGCACTAAGATTTGCAAGCTCAAAAGTTTACATTGTCACCACAAAACAGGTAATAATCCTTAAGAATACATAATTCTAGTCCTATATGAAATTTCACATTGCTACGATCTCTTCTTACTTTTCATTTTTTCCTTCTTTGTCTATAGGGCCGTTTTGTTTATGCTTTACTGAAAGAGCTTGCTGGAATCACTTTACCACCATAAAGAATATATGATTTAGGAACTGGGTTAGTATCTTGTATGAACATCAAAATTATGTTACATCCAACACTATTTTGACACCCATATTTTGTTAACAACCAAGATGCGCTTTCTTTGTTTTGTTAGTTGGTGTTTTTAAAATCTTTTTATTACTATTTTTTCTATGAAGTCCTAAGGTAGAAGTGCTAAAGAAGCTTCAAAAGATGCCAGAGCACCAAGAGCACCAAGGACTGACCCTACAGTAAGATTTTGTCTTTCAGGTTATTAAGAACATTGTATTTGCATGTTAACATGGTTTAAGAGAAATTACTAAGGTTAATATTTTTCTGTTTTTTAAAATTGCAGCTTTGTGGAAGATAGGCTTCCAACCTTAAAAATGTCATTAAAGAACCAGAGTTGGACAATTGGAATTTGTATCTAGGTTGCAATTTTCTTCCTCCGTGTCTCTTTTAGTGCACCAAGTTTATTTTCACACTAAGATCATCCAATGGTATAAATATAACAGAAATTATTGATGTATAAGCTGAAATTATAAGAAGATTTACGCTATCGAATCATCTTAGTGCATGAGACCATAGAGTTGTCCTATAACTTCACTCTTATACATTTTGGAGTTTCTATCTTCTGTATTGTTGTTTGTTTTAGAATAACATATTTGCAAAATTTGGTTGATTTGGATTTTAATTGGGGGTTCAACACTCAGAAAGAGAGAGATGAAGTAGTAGCTAGCCCCAGGATTACACTTCTTGAGCTGTCTGACTTCAGTAAGAAGCTGAAATAGTAGTTCTATTTCATTAGATTGTCTATCATTGTATTATATCATTTCATTTAATTACATTCCATTAATGCAAAACAATGATAAATTCCTTCTGTCTCTAAGCTTTTGCATCATCATATTTATAATTGTAATGTTTCTCTCCAATTTAGAATAAACTATAATTTTTTACATTTCCAACCATAAAAGATTTGAATACTTACAATTCTAGTCATGTATTAGTTCGTTCATATCTTGTATAGTTAGCATTATCAACGTTTAAATCTTTCATGATTAGAAATAGTAGCATATTCTCCATTTTAACATAAATGTCACTTGAACTTTGATAAAAAATCAACATTGCTAAACGCAATCGCACGTGTATCGCACGTGTATGGCACGTGCATGGCACGGGTAATTACACTTGTATCTATGACTAATTAGAAGACAATAATTCAAAAATCAAACTATTTAAAAACCTATTTACATAACAACATTAAAGGAAAATATCTATGAAGCAAAGAATATATAGTTTTTTTTAGACAAAAAGTGTACACATGTGATCCAAAGCAATAAGCATGAATGAATGAAGCGTGGTGGGAGAGTCATGTGTGGATATGCATTATCATAAGCTATACCATATGTGAGGGCCCAACTTTGTAGCCTTTGTGTCTTGTTTTTAGGGGAACCAAGAATACTTCACACTACTCTCACATCTGCATCTCTTTTCTACGCATACACTGTATCATTACCAAATAATATATCTTAATTTTATGATCTTTGTTTTGTGTTGGGTTGCTCGTTAGAACGATGAAGGGTTGATGGATAGCATCGCTTGCAAGGATTTTGTACGATAAACCCATTAATTCTACTCCTCTATTAAGTTAGACATTGAGGGGGAGGGACCTAACATAATGTTGAATGTTGGCTCCAATAGTGCTTCTTCCAGGTACAATCTCCCTCCACTTGTTTAATGACCCAAATTAAACAGACAAGCTTTTGTCATGCTTGTTTAATAATAGCGGGTGCTATTGTGCATAGTAGTTGGGAAATGGATAATGTCGGTGTTTGTAGTAATAGTAGTAATAGTATGTAGCCATGGAGAGGATTAGGATTCGTGACTTCTAAGGCCTTTACAGCAAAACCTAAAACCATGAAAGCAAGAAATCGAATCTTAGTTACTTACAAATGTAATGACCCGTGCCATACACGTGCGATGCACGTGATAAGATCGAATAAAATATCAAACTGATAATTAAATAAAAACAGAAAAATAGTATTACAAAATTTATAAAAAACAATAATAAATAAAGAAAATCTCTAATAAAATTTTCATTAAAAATTAAATTATAAACAAATTAAAAAATTGGAATCAGAGGAGCTTTGAACATTAGGTTCTAATTGTCCATCACAGTTGGGATCCTAGTGGCGAATGTGCTCAACTACTTCTTCGCAAATATCAAAGGTGGACGGGGATGGAGGCTAAGCTTTGGTGGTGCAATGGTCTCTGCACTCATAATCACAATCGGATTATTGGTCCTTCCAGACACACCCAACTCCATGATCGAGTGTGGAGAGCACGAAAAGGATAGGCAACAACTGAGGAAGGTTCCCGGCGTGGAAGACATTGATGAAGAGTTCAACGATCTTATTGCCGCAAGTGAGGAATCGAAGAAGGAAAAAATGAAAAGTAAGAAGAGATCATAGCAATGTAAAATTTCATATAGGACTAGAATTATGTATTCTTAAGGATTATTACCTGTTTTGTGGTGACAATGTAAACTTTTGAGCTTGCAAATCTTAGTGCATCAGCAGTACCAGGATAGAATCTATAGGTATAAAACACAATCACCAATAAGCAAGAGTTCAAAAGTCAAAAACACAATCACGTGAACCATTTTTCTAAAACCCGAAAATCAAATCTCAATTGTTTTTGTCTGGTGTATCGAATAGTACGAATATACATGCATCATACCTTAAGATCTTAACATAATTCTAGACAGTACTGACAGATAACTTCTATTAAATCTATACTGTTAGATAATCTTGGTGAATTGAATGCTAAGTTTAACTCGGCACATTTAAGACATTCCCTTAATTGAACTACCTGTTTGCTCTCATCCAACCAGAGAAATCATTTTGCAACCAATCATCTCTGACCTTTCCAAAAAGATCTATCAGTTCATCTCTGTTCTCATCCCATTCTTCCATCACAATAGGCTTCAATTTGATCCATGTCTCCAATATATCCTCAACTGTGAGCCCTTCTGCAACCTTTCAAGAAGAACTATGACATAAATCAAGTGATACTACACTTGTCAATTCATAATAAAAAGGTTAAATTACATTGACATTTCTTCATTTAAGATATAAAATGCCTGGTGTAAGCATGATATTACTTAATCTTAAAACAGGTTAGTGTAATTTAAGATGACAAAAATCAAGGTGATCCTAGGCTTCAAATCAAACAATTTAAAAAAAATTAATTTTAAACAAAAAAATTCAAACCAAATTATATCAATTTTACAAGTGTAATTATCCGTGCGATGCACGTGCCATGTACGTGCGATGCACGTGCCATGCACGTGATAAGATCGAATAAAATATCAAACTGATAATTAAATAAAAAAAGAAAAATAGTATTACAAAATTTATAAAAAACAATATTAAATAAAAAAAACCTCTAATAAATATTACAAAATTTATAAAAAACAATAATAAATCTCTAATAAAATTTTCATTAAAAATTAAATTATAAACAAATTAAAAAATTAGAATCAGAGGAGCTTTAAACATTGGGTTCCAATTGTCCATCACAGTTGGGATCCTAGTGGCGAATGTACTCAACTACTTCTTCGCAAATATCAAAGGTGGATGGGGATGGAGGCTTAGCTTTGGTGGTGCAATGGTCTCTGCACTCATCATCACAATCAGATCATTGGTCCTTCCAGACACACCCAACTCCATGATCGAGCGTGGAGAGCACGAAAAGGCTAGGCAACAACTGAGGAAGGTTCCCGGCATGTAAGACATTGATGAAGAGTTCAACGATCTTATTGCCGTAAGTGAGGAATCAAAGAAGGTGGAACACCCTTGGAGGAACCTGCTGTAGCGCAAGTACAGGCCTCACCTCACCATGGCAATCATGATTCCATTCTTCCAGCAATTCACGGGCGTTATTGTCATCATGTTTTATGCGTCTGTGTTGTTCGGCTCCATTGGCTTCAAGGACAACTCTGCTCTCATGTCCGCCGTCATCACCGGCGTCGTAAATGTGGCTGCCACCGTTGTGTCTATCTATGGGGTTGACAAGTGGGGTAGGAGAGCCCTTTTTCTAGAAGGCAGAACCCAAATGATCATATGTCAGGCCGTAGTAGCCGCTGCTATTGGAGCCAAGTTCGGAATTGATAGAAACCCCGGTGATTTGCCAGTGTGGTATGCTATTGTGGTGATGATGTTTATTTGCATCTATATCTGATATATTATAATCTATTCAACGAATGAGATCAAACCCCACGTTTTAAACGTTTTTGCCTAAGTATTTATCTCTGGCAAAAATACCAAAACAAAAAATTATTGTTACATTGGACGATTTTAATACGAAAAAAAACGTTAAGGAAGATTCTAAATCAAAAATTACGTTGGGGACGGTTTTGATTTTGACCCTCAACGTTAGGGACAAAACAATACTTATCCCTATATTTATCATATTATTATTATTATTATTATTATTATTATTATTATTATTATTATTATTATTATTATTATTAAAAAA
>NC_029788.2:119788416-119804792 GCF_000816755.2 Arachis ipaensis
TTCGATTGATAATTGATAAGTAGTTTAATAATGTATTAAATATTGATTTTATATAACTATAATAAAGATATTTTTCTAAATTAGTATAATTATGTATTAATACTTAAATGCTAATTATAGTATAAGTATTATAAAGATATTTTTATAAAATAAACTTAGAAGAGAAAATGTACATTCATTTTGGCGGAAAAATGGATTCATGAGGATATTACGGGTGAATGCCATTGCGAATTTTCTACGAAGAGAATTGCAGAGAAGAGGAGAGGAGAACTTATTGTCTCACGTGATAGAGTTGATGATTGTGATACGATATAATAACAAGATGAGATGAAGGGTGGGGCCAAATGGTGATTTAATAATGCAAGTAGAGTGAATTAAATGTGTGGTCAAGGGGTTGTGTAGGTTATTTGGGACTGTCAGGTGTGTACGTCTGCATCTTCTTCTCCAACGTGCGCGCAACCAGATTCTCTTGTAGCTTTTACCCATCTATAATTTCACACGTCATCATGCACTATCAAATAGTCACGCTTAAATAAACAAATAATGTTTTGCTACACGATTTAAAATCAAAGGATGAGAAATAACTCAAATAATAAGCGATAGGATAAGAAATATTCACTCCAATATAATACAATCTGTGTTTTTTTTAAAGATAAATTAAGCATATTATTGTGATTAAATCACAAAGGACTATTTTTGTGCAAGCATTTCGTTTATTATGGGTATCGAAACTTTTTCTATTAGAATAGAAAACATACTATTTTTTATTAAGCATATATTGATTAAATCAAAGCTTACTGTTTAAATTTGTGAGAATCTTAGCAATCTTAACAAGAGAGAAAAGCCGCGTCAATTGATAAGCTTGGAAAATTAAATTACAACCTTAGCTTGTGCATGCAAAAGTTCAACGCCCAAAAAATCTATGATTAAAGTAACAAAGTAAGACCAAAATAAATACAATACTATTTTTATAAAATGAATATTATACAATATAAAGCAAGACCAAAAAATCTATGAGAGGATGGCAGCGGGAACTCAGAGATGGTGTCGAGGTGAGACCTCCAGAGAGTAAGACGGCAGGGTCTGTTAGTGCTTGTGTGAGTAGGGGTGGAGAGCTTTTGATCTGCTGCCTCATCTCGACACCATCTCTGAGTCCCTACCGCCATCCTCTCAGCATCTGTAACCGTTCTCATGGTGAAAAAAAAAAGAAAGAAAGGAAGAGTATTAGTATCTTTTCTATTTAGATAACAATAAAAGGACAAATTTTATTAGCCTGAAAATTGATAGATCAAATTAATCAAAAAGTAAAAACTAGAGGAATAACAAGCGCAATTACCCGTGCCATGCACGTGCCATGCACGTGATAAGATCGAATAAAATATCAAAATGATAATTAAATAACAACAGAAAAATAGAATTATAAAATTTATAAAAAACAATAATAAATAAAGCAAACCCCTAATAAAATTTTCGTTAAAAATTTAAATTGTAAACAAATTAAAAAATTGGTATCAGGGTCAAATTAATAATTTAAGAATATAACTCATTTAATAATCTATGTCATGTGTCAAAAATCTAATATATTATAGTCTATTCAACGAATGGACCGTGCCGGGATGTACCTAGTTCGCATCAATGTTTTTCATGGAATCCAGTCACGTGTGCTTGAAGATACTTTTTATGTAATAGTGGTATATACATATGTACATAGGATTAAGGAGGGGGCGGGGGCCTAACATGGTGTTTAATGTTGGCCCCAATAGTGCTTCTTCAAGGTACAATCTCACTTATCCTACTTTGACTAGAAAACAAGCCATTTTTCAATCCACTTGTTTAATCAACCAAATAAAACAGACTAAAATATTATGATAAAGAAAAAAAAACAGACAAAGAATAGTAAATTTTTGTCATGCTTGTATATAATAACAAACAAGTGTAATTACCCGTGTCATGCACGTACCATGCACGTGATAAGATCGAATAAAATATCAAAATGATAATTAAATAAAAACAGAAAAATAGGATTATAAAATTTGTAAAAAATAATAAAAAATAAAGCAAACCTCTAATAAAATTTTTATTAAAAATTTAAATTGTAAACAAATTTTAAAATTGGTATCAGGGTCAAATTAATAATTTTAAGAATACATTGGTACTTTAGTTTACTCTATTGATCGAATGGCATCCATCAAAGAAAAATGATATTTCACCTAAGAAAGGTTAAGCTTTTGGTTGTCCATAATGTGATTTCCATTTAACTGCATTTCTCATACATAAGTGTGCTTAGTTGCTTAGTGCTTTATGTAATTTGCCAACTTATTAAATATGGAAGATAAATGCAAGTGAGTTTTAGAATAAAAAATGTAGGGAGAGAAAAAATATATATAAGGAGAAAAGAAGAAAGCGTGTGTATTGTGGGTAAGAAATGGAAGGATGTGGAGAATGAAGAAGAGCAGTGGCGGAACTTGAAATAAAATTTTGGGGGGGCCAGATAGAAGATAATTATCAAAATGCTTTTGATATGTACCCCATTTAAAATAAGCTCGTCTAATTTCATCTCTCTGATTTGGGTGATATTGCCAAATTTAAAGCCGTTTTTCAAGGTCTTGTTCCAAAAAATTAAGGTTAAAGTTATTAGATGTAACTTTTTGAACTTTTGAAGGTTGTATCTCACTTTCTTCATGATTCATTAAAGTAGAAGAACTATCTACAGGTGTTGATATTGTAAAAGTTACATGTTCTCCTTCTTAAATATTAGCCTTTCTCTTAAAAAATGTATCAATTCTTTGATTTTTATTATTATTTTATATAAAAATTTGAATATATATCCTGTAGAATATGTAAAAAAGAAGTTAGAAGGACAAATATTAAAATTTATAATATTTATTAAATTTTTTTATCAATTTATATAAATACAATAATATTAATACTTATCGAATATTCTATTATTTTTTATCATATAAAAAATTAAATTAAATAAATAGTAAAATATAAAATAATATTAAATTAAACAAATAAAAATATCTAATTTTTTATATTTGAACTTAAAGGTAAAGAGAGTGTTGTTTATTGAATTTATTAGATATTTTAAGTCATAGTAAAGTATTTAAGCCAATTGAACTATTTTTTATCTTTTAAAAAAGTACTACTAATTTTTTTATAAAAAATTTGGGGGCCATGGCCCCCCCTTGTCTGAACTAAGCTCCGCCACTGAAGAAGAGTATAAGGGGATGTATATCATGCATCCTGCCATGCAGGGCACTGGACGTGATACGAATAGTTCATTCCAATGGCAGAGTTGAAGAGATCACCACTCGCACCATCAAGGCTGCTGACGTCATGAGAGCTCATTCTAAGCATGTCCTCAAGAACTATTCTTCCCCCAACCTCCTCATCGTTCCTCCCACGCTGAACTCCGTCACGGCAACATCTATTTCCTCGTTCTCCTGCCTCCCCCTCCCAACCAACACGCTGCAGAAGCAGATCAGAAACTCTCCATCCCCACTCACACAAGCACTAGCAGACCCCGCCGTCATACTCTCTGGAGGCCTCACCTCGACACCATTTCTGAGTCCCCGTCGCCATCCTCTCACCATCCGTAACCGCTCTCATGGTGAAAAAAAAAAGAAAGAAAGAATACTAGTATCTTTTCTATTTAGATAATAATAAAAGGACAAATTTTATTAGCCTTAAAATTGATAGATCAAATTAATCAAAAAGTAAAAACTAGAGGAATAACAAGTGTAATTACCCGTGCCATTCACGTGATAAGATCGAATAAAATATCAAAATGATAATTAAATAAAAACAAAAAAATAGAATCGAATGGACCGTGCCGGGATATACCTAGTTCGCATCAATGTTTTTCATGGAATCCAGACACGTGTGCTTGAAGATACTTTTTATGTAATAGTGTTATGTACATATGTACATAGGATTAAGGAGGGGGCGGGGGCCTAACATGGTGCTTAATGTTGGCCCCAATAGTGCTTCTTCAAGGTACAATCTCACTTATCCTACTTTGAGTAGAAAACAAGCCATTTTTCAATCCACTTGTTTAATCAACCAAATAAAACAGACCAAAATATTATGATAAAGAAAAAAAAAACAGACAAAGAATAGTAAATTTTTGTCATGCTTGTATATAATAACAAACAAGTGTAATTACTTGTGTCATTCACGTGCCATGCACGTGATAAGATCGAATAAAATATTAAAATGATAATTAAATAAAAACAGAAAAATAGGATTATAAAATTTGTAAAAAATAATAATAAATAAAGCAAACCTCTAATAAAATTTTTATTAAAAATTTAAATTGTAAACAAATTAAAAAATTGGTATCAGGGTCAAATTAATAATTTTAAGAATACATTGGTACTTTAGTTTACTCTATTGATCGAATGGCATCCATCAAAGAAAAATGATATTTCACCTAAGAAGGGTTAAGCTTTTGGTTGTCCATCATGTGATTTCCATTTAACTGCATTTCTCATACATAATTGTGCTTAGTTGCTTAGTGCTTTATGTAATTTGCCAACTTATTAAATATGGAAGATAAATGCAAGTGAGTTTTAGAATAAAAAATGTAGGGAGAGAAAAAATATATATAAGGAGAAAAGAAGAAAGCGTGTGTATTGTGGGTAGGAAATAGAAGGATGTGGAGAATGAAGAAGAGCATAAGGGGATGTATATCATGCATCCTGCCATGCGGGGCACTGGACGTGATACGAACAGTTCACTCCAATGGCAGAGTTGAAGAGATCACCACTCGCACCATCAAGGTTGCTGACGTCATGAGAGCTCATCCTAAACATGTCCTCAGGAACTATTCTTCCCCCAACCTCCTCATCGTTCCTCCCCACGCTGAACTCCGTCGGGGCAACATCTACTTCCTCGTTTCCCTGCCTCCCCTCCCAACCAACACGCTGCAGAAGCAGATCAGAAGCTCTCCATCCCCACTCACACAAGCACTAGCAGACCCCGCCGTCTTACTCTCTGGAGGCCTCACCTCGACACCATTTATGAGTCCCCGCCGCCATCCTCTCGCCATCTGTAACCGCTCTCATGGTGAAAAAAAGAAAGAAAGAAAGAAAGAATATTAGTATATTTTCTATTTAGAAAACAATAAAAGGACAAATTTTATTAGCCTTAAAATTGATAGATCAAATTAATCAAAAAGTAAAAACTAGAGGAATAACAAGTGTAATTACCCGTGCCATGCACGTGATAAGATCGAATAAAATATCAAAATGATAATTAAATAAAAATAGAAAAATAGAATTATAAAATTTTAAAAAAACAATAATAAATAAAGCAAACCTCTAATAAAATTTTCGTTAAAAATTTAAATTGTAAACAAATTAAAAAATAGGTATTAGGGTCAAATTAATAATTTAAATTGTAATTAAACTCCATTCAAATACTGTGTATTTCGGAAATTTCAGTACCAAATCCTTAGGCACAGAAGAACTCACCTTGAAAAATATCTGAAGCATAGCATCTCAGATTAAGGATAGCCCTACAGTTACCAAGTAATTCCACTAGTGCAAATAAAAGGAGAATTCTATGACACAACAGCCTTTTCCTTTTCTTTTTCTTTTTTCTCTTGTTGCCCATACTCATGCACTTAGACTAGCCCTGAAATAAAATATTATATATATACGTCTGCATTCTCATTCCCATTCCCATTCCCATTCCCATTCGGCCATTCCCATCTCTATTTCATCCTTTGCTTACTATCGGCACAAACTTCCACTTTTACCCCATCTTCTTCTCCAACGTAGCTTTAATAATGAAGAGCATAAGGGGATGCATATTATGCATCCTACCATGCGGGGCATTGGACGTGATACAAATAGTTCACTCCAATGGCAGAATTGAAGAGCTCACTGCTCGCACCATCAAGGCTGCTGACGTGATGAGAGCTCATCCTAACCATATCATCAAGAAATATTCTTCCTCCAACCTCCTCATCGTTCCTCCCCACGCTGACCTCCATCGCGGCAACATCTACCTTCTCGTTCCCCTCCCTCCCCCTCCCCCTCCCAACCAACACGCTGCAGCAGTACATCAACAGCTCTCTATCTCCACTCACACAAGCACCAGCAGCCGTCTTACTCTCTCGAGGCCTCACCTCGACACCATCACAGAGAATATAGATGAACTGATAGAAGAACGATAGAAACTGTTCTTCTTAGTTGCGCCTTTCTATATGACATCTTCTGGGTATCAATGCACCACAACCAAGGCAAATATAGCTAAAGAAGCTGGTGCTTCAGCGATCCTCATTACAAATAATCGGACAGGTGTTTGCATGTAACTTGCTAAAAATTCTTTTTGGATCTCGCTTTCTTTCATTTTGTTTCTTCATTATGGTTTCAAAATTAGAGGAGATCCTGTGGATTCTAGCATTTGGAAATGTTAAATAAAAAATTTTTGTTCATTATTTGTTTGCTTGAGTAAACACAGATGTCGCAATAAAGGGTTATACTATATTTCGTTTTAAGCAACTGTTCTCTGTCTCTACTGTGCAGAACTTTTCAAGATGGTTTGTGAAGAGAATGAAACTGATATTGATATTGGAATTCCTACTGTGATGCTTCCACAAGATGCTGGTGAAAACATTAAATTGCACTCTTAAGTGTCTGTGCAGTTATACTCTCCGCTGCGCCCATTAGTTGATGTAGCGGAAGTGTTTTTATGGCTTATGGCTGTTGGTACCATTCTCTGTGCTTCTTATTGGTCTGCCTGGACAACTAGAGAGGCTGCTGTTGAGCGTAAGAAGCTATTAAAGGTTACTTGGTTCCTTTTCATGCCAATTTTATATATATATGCTATTATTTTTTGTTCTAATTTTGCTCCTTCGGAAGAAAGTTTTCTTCTCATACTTAAAAAGGCATCAATCCAGCTGTTGATACATAGTCATGTTTAACTTGCAGGATGCTTCGGATGAATATTTGAATACTGAGAATGCTGGTTCTACTGGTTATGTAGAAATCAGTACCATGGCAACAATTTCTTTTGTTGTGATCGCTTCTTGTTTCTTGCTTATGCTTTACAAATTAATGGCATCCTGGTTTATTGAAGTTCTGGTGGTTCTATTTTGCATTGGTGGTGTTGAGGTGAGTTATTCTTTTCCAGACTTTGTTCCAGTTTATTACGATCACTCCCTCACGCCTCCTTTTCGTGTAGATTAGTATTAGTAATCCATTATTGATCATTTCATAGTAACGAATTTCCTTTAAACTTTTAGGTACAAACATTTTTCTAACTGTCCAACTCTTCACAGTTCACATATGTGGCTGATAATTATGTTGATTGCTATCTTCTTTTTTCATTAGTAAATGTCGTAGATAGGGTTTGTTAACGCAAGCATTAAGTAACTAGTTAAGGAATCAAAACATAAGCATTTTTTATCTTATAAATCTAAGAAGCATGTAGTCCGTCCTTTTGACAAAACTCTTTTTGATTTAGCAGAGAAGTCATTATATTTTTTCATGTGATTTCAGGGACTGCAAACTTGCTTGGTGGCTCTGTTATCATGGTAAGTCTTCTACTCTTGTAGGTCGATTTGGCAATTGATTTATAGGGTTATGTGAGAATGAGTCACTGTCATGTTAAGTTTTTGCTGCTTAGTGCCATGGTTTATAGATATGGAATTGACAACCAAACGTTTATAGTTTCAGATGGTTTCAACATGCTGGGCAAACATTTGTAAAAATACCCTTCTTTGGAGCTGTCTCATATTTGAGACTTGCTATGACTCCCTTCTGCATAGTATTTCCCGTTCTTTGGGGAGTTTTTCGACATGTATCTTTTGCATGGATTGGACAAGATATTCTTTGTGCCTGTATGTAATAGAAAATAAATAGCAGGATGGGCTTGTATGTAATAATGTTGTATCTGTGTGCATTGATTGCTTGAGTTTTGAAAGAAGTTTCTTACTCTGATCCATTTCTGTGTTGACAAATTGTTAAAAATTGGGTTGTGATCATATATTCATTTTTGTACTCCTAATGTGACTTTCAGACTCTGTAGTTGTTGGAGTAATTTTTTTTCTTCACATAAGTAATGATTTAAAACTCATTCCATATAAGATGAGATTGAAGAGAAGAGTGCAATTCATGGGTCTGGATTGATCATTTGGAAGATGATTTTTCCTTTTGCTACCCATTTGGTTCATGATTGCATGTGATATTTTGTTATATTGATGATTTTCTCCTTTTTCCTCTAAATAATCAATATTTACAACTTGAGTAAGACTATTTCATGAAGGGTGACTTGGGATCTTGGAAGAAATAGAGGAAGAAAATGACTTAAATGAGTAAAACAAGGGACATGAGCCAAGTCTACATTAATGATATTTCATCACAGAATACACTTGGAAAATGAAATTTATCCAACTTCAATTTCAATTTTAGTTATAAGTAACATAACCATAAAAATTGAAATTGAAATTGAATAAATTTCATTTTCCAAGTGTATTCTGTGATGAAATATCATTAATGTAGGCTTGGCTCATGTCCCTTGTTTTACTCATTTAAGTCATTTTTTTCCTCTATTTCTTCCAAGATCCCAAGTCACCCTTAATGAAGTAGTCTTACTCAAGTTGTAAATATTGATTATTTAGAAGAAAAAGGAGAAAATCATCAATATAACCAAATATCACATGCAATCATGAACCAAATGGGTAGCAAAAGGAAAAACCATCTTCCAAATGATCAATCTAGACCCATGAATTGCACTCTTCTCTTCAATCTCATCTTATATGGAATGAGTTTTATATCATTACTTATGTGAAGAAAAAAATTACTCCAATAACTACAGAGTCTGAGAGTCACATTAGGAGTACAAAAATGAATATATGATCACAACCCAATTTTTAACAATTTGTCAACACAGAAATGGATTAGAGTAAGAAACTTCTTTCAAAACTCAAGCAATCAATGCACAAAGATACAACATTATTACATACAAGCCCATCCTACTATTTATTTTCTATTGGCACAAGAGGCAGCCTCCAGCATCAAATTGTGCCAGGGGCCAAGGACCAATAATGAATAAAATTGAACAGTGAATTAGAAAAACAAATAAATAACTGACATGCAGCACTTTCCTAAGGCTTGTCAGCACCTCTCAAAATTGTTCAAGCCACAGGCCATTTGTGTGGGGGCTTGTAAGGAACCATTTTCCGCTGATTCCTTCTTGTTTGTGTGACAGTATCATGAGGTCAAGTCCTCTGCATAGATAAATTTTTAATTAGTGTAGTGAATCAAAAGACATAAGTGGATGAAATGACATTAAATACTATTATTTTTATAGCATGTTATATCAGAAAACAGAAAGCAATAATCATGGCAAAGTGGTGTATTAACTACACACTGAATAAACTAGAGAGTTATTCAGGGAAACAATAAACAAGTCAGTTACCAAATTCATCATGCCAATTCAAAAGGGTAAGGAAAGAAATCTCTCTGGCAATAATGCCCCACTTCATGGTTCTAAAAGATGATACACATGGAAAGATGCAATTTTCACTCAGCTTCTCATATATAGCACATGCAACAAGCTTAACATATATTAAATATTAAGCAAGAGAAAACAAGTTTTAGCAGCTAAAGAAAGCGGAAATCGGCTCTAGGCAAGGTCATCAATAGCGGATTGCGGCTCATTGTGTTTTGTTAAATTTCTGCCACGCAATAGCGCTATTGCGCGAAGATAGCGGATATTTGACAACTTTGGCTCTAGCTGACCAAAATGTAGGAGCAAAAGCAAACTAGAATGATTTTAAAAGGACATAAAAAGGAGAAAACATTTTATTATTTGTTTTTTAAAAATGATTTAAAAAGTTCTACTAACAAGCATATAAATGGTAAACAACGTCACTAAAACAAACTCAGCGATGAACATACAAGCATTTCGTCTTAAAAAACTGTTTTCATTGGATGTAAAAGGCATTGCTTTTCTTTCTTGCCCCAATGACAACAGTTCCTGCATCCTCTCTGGCCAGTCAGAATTTAATATGCGGGCGAAATCTTCCACTTCCCTGCATCAAAGGGTATTGAGCAAATAAGATTTTGGCATATCAAATCACAAGAGTACATCAATATGAACATCATGCAGACATTTCTTCATATCAAACCCATGCCTTCTTTTATCCAAAGTGGCAGGGAAGGACAACACAGAAGGAGTTTAACAAGAATTTCATGATTATTGTGTAATGAGTAAAATATAGGCCAAGGCCCAATTAGGATAGTTTCATTAGTAATTGATTTACTATAAATAGATATTGCAGAAATATAATAGAAAATCACGAATTGAGTAATGAATATAGTTCCTTTTCTGGAATTCTTTTTATGGAATTATCTCTCTCCCTCTTAATTCTCTCTAAATTCCCTCTGATTGATTAATTCTTCTCTATTCCTACATTATACCCCTTACATTGGTGCTTTCATTAACCACCATTTTTCCATTTTCATGGTGGTTTGGCGATCTCACCTCCAATGGAGCAAATTGGAAGTGTAGCTGAATATTTTACTGCCTTTTTGTGTTATGTTCAAAGAGTAAATTTGAATGATGCTGAAATATTGAAGACATTTCTCAATGGATTGGAAACTTATATCCATAGAGAAATTATCTTTGATGATCCTAAAACTATTCGTGATGCTTTTTATTTGGCAAAGTATTATGAAGAACGCTGGAGCAATCCATTTTCAGAAATTTCAAAGCCAAAATTATCAGCTCAGCACCAGATCCAGAAAAGTTCATCAACAAAAATTTCCTATCAATCACTGTATCAAAGTCCAGAATCAGCGTTTCAAGCAAAAATTCAAATCCAGAATTCCATCGTAGACACCACAGAAAAACCATCGACAGAACACGAAATCAGAAATTCAAAAGCAGAATCATCAATCGAAACTCAAGATCATGCGAAATTACAGACTGCGGATACAGATATTACATCCTCAAGAATTCAACTATCTGATTCAATACCTCATCAACAGTTTTCAGCATCAACAACAGCAGTTCCAGATCTGCAAAGGGAGCTTCAGATTCAAGAAACGACCTCCCTGAATGCTGGACCGCGACCTCTGAACGCCAGCGATCGTACGTGGTGGGAAACAGCACCCGTTGCGGAGGACGATGACGTCCACGTCGACAGAACCGCTCGGAGCAGCGTGGCAGGCTAAGCATGGCCAGCAGTGGCGCCGAGGACGGCGCCGTCTCGAAGGGGAAGGTGGATGACACAGATCTATTGGATCGGGAACCGACACCAAAGCCACCTTGCAGGTTTACGGACGCTGTGGTCAGAGGCGGAGCAGCTGCAAGAAAGCCCGCACCAGAACCAAGACCGCGGAAGACGAACGACGCGGTGGTAATTTAGGGTTTAGGGCATGCGGCGCCTCCGCGAAGGGAAAGCTCGTGAAGGTTAGAAGAGGCGTTCTGTTCCGTTGTGTTCCCTCAATCGTGGCCAAGCCACCACCACTCACGGTGGCGGTTTTTCCATGGGATCGCGAGCATAGATGGAGCACAGAGAAGAAGCGGGACGAGGTGTTGTCTCCATGGGTGGCGATGGACCAAGCAGCAGCACAGGAGCCTACCCAGGCAAAGCAGACGGCGGAGATGCAGACTGATCAAGAGATGAGTGGTGGCTGTTTTGGGATGGTGCCCTCTCTTCTCAAGTGCAGCAACGAGAATGAGAAAGCAGAGCATGAGGAGCTGTTCCTTCCTCAAGTGTTGGGCCTTTCCCCAATGTGCCAAGCCCAATTTACCTCAACAAGAGTCCAATTCACATCAACAAATAGATTTAGGCCAACCAAAAAATATTTTAAAAAGAGGGAGGGCCTAGTTTTTTTTTAAACAGTGGGATCCTGGAGGTAATTTTTTATTTTAGACAGTAGAATAGGAATAGGAAAAAAAATGTTACTTTAAGATTAATTGTAATTAAGGTTTTTAAATTTTTTTTTCAACAACCTTGAGGGCAAGGTTGTCGTTAAGAAAAATGTAATGTAATGAGTAAAATATAGGCCAAGGCCCAATTAGGATAGTTTCATTAGTAATGATTTACTATAAATAGATATTGCAGAAATATAATAGGAACTTGTTTTTTCAAATTTAACTTGAAGCCAAATTTGATATTAGATATTATGACTACCTTATTGTTCAGTTCAGAAGCTTCTTTCAAAGAAGAGCTCGTCTGTTGCTCTTTTCTTCTTCGGTTTTTCTTTTTATTCTTAGAATTTTTCATCTCCTTTGGATCTGTAACAAAATTTCTCACTATGAAAATTTTTGTCATTTTAAAGAGAAAATTTTGATACATTTTTTATTAATTTAAAATAATCAAAATTTTCAAAATCTGTAACAAAATTTCTCACTATGAAAATAGAATTTTTCATCTCCTTTGGATCTGTAAAATAGCTAAATATTTTATCAACACAAAAACTCAATTATTGCTATATTTTATTATAAATATAATTATATAAATTATTCTGTATTCACATATAAATAACCAATTTGTGTGCCATCTTTCTATGCCTACATAACATGATCCTAAAATATTATTGTTTGTCTCCTAGTGAATACGAAATATCTCCGTGTTTAACTCTTAAGTCTTAAGTCCTTTTTATACATAACAAAAGTAACAATATCTAAATTTATCTTTTAATTATTTCCAGAGTGGCCCCAAATAAAAAAGGAACAAGTCGTACACTATTTTATCGATTCAAAGATACATCACGCTGTTGTACGGTTTTGTGGTCCAACCTCCACTTGCACTAGTCATTTGACTCATTTTCCATTGAAAAGGGAGAAATCAAAATAGATAGAAAAATGATGTAAACATGCTTTAGTTTGAATACTTTTATGGAATAAAATTTTCACGGTATAATTTATTTATTATTAGTTGTTATAGTTATTTTCAATTTTATTATGTAAAGGTTATTCAAAAATTTTAATGTGATTTATTGATAATATAAAATAGTTTTAGATTTTAGTAGATATCAACATATGATATTCATGGATATATTTAAAAAAAAAAGTTAAGGTTTAATTATTTTATTAGTCTTTATAATTATATTAAATTTTTAATTAGATTTTTATATTTTTTAATTTTGTCAAAGCAATAATTTGAAACTTAAATACTCATTTTAAATATACCTTTTTAATTATAGTTATATTCTAATTATTATGAAAAAATATAATACGAATCACAGTGGATCTATGTTGTTTCTTCTTTAGAATTTAAATCATAATAACTTATGAATTATTCGATGAGTTAAATCTCAAATTGGTTCTTGAACTAAATTTGTAGTCGAGGTTTAATCTTATTTTTTAATTTGTAATTGCCTCAACTTTATTTTTGGTCTTAACAATATTGACTTTTGATCGTCTTTGAGGTATATTCTGACTAATATTCGTGAACAGAATGATGTCGTAGTTGGACAGAGGTTACGCGGGATAATCCATAACTATATTACAAAATTATTATAACTATTTAACTCAATTTAGTTCTTATAGTAGTTTATAGCTCTAATCCCAATTTGAACTCCAAAAAGTTGCGTCTACCATTAGAAGTCACTATCCTTCTTCTTTTCTGTCGTTGTTAGGCGTGTTTTGAAAAGGTGATAATGGGTGGAGGCAACAGCATTGTTGGTAGCTCCAACAACTGACGCTCTGAGAGAAGCTGTGAGAGGAGAACCACCAAAAACATTTACGAACGGCTTCCAGAGAGGTGTGGGTGTGGCAGCCGATCCGTCCTCAAATGGTCAAGGACAGATGCAAATTCAGAGAGGTCAACCAGTGGTTTTTGTTAATGTATGTAGCTAATTTCGTTGCTCTTTCAATATATAACATTTCTTCTCCATGGCCATGAAATGTGGTTGCAGAGTGTTAGCAAGAGGTGGTGTGATTTTTTTTTGTGGGCTGACAAAGTTCAGCATGAAGAAAAAATAATTGATAGAGCTGATCCTGGATTTGAAATAAAGGAATGGATAATAAAATTCATCAGAAAGATTGGAAGCTTAAAATCTGAAGTTAGGGCTCTAAAAGTGGCATTCTGTTTGTTGTTAGTTATTATGTTAGTAATTGAGACAGTTGTCTGCGTAGCATGAAAATGGTGAAGTTCAATTTAGATATTGTATAATAGAAAAGTCTAAATATGATGGTTGTACTTTATAAACAGATGAATAGAAATTATTAATGTTCTATTTTGTCATTGTTGTTGCTATCTTATAATTTAAAAATGAAGCTAAAGAACAGTAATAAAACGAAAATATTTACTAATAACATTCACACTATATAAAATATTTTTAAACTTTCGTGTGTCAAACTAGACACCATAAAAAAATATGTCACAGATAGAGTATTTAAATAAGAAACATAACACATACACTCTAACATAGACATGGAACTTAATAGCTCTAAAGGTAAATGTTTAAAACCAAAATGTCACCACCAAAATATCTCGATGCATTAGTTCAATTCTTGGAACTTTTTAGTGGCTTGAATTTCGGAATTGGTACAAATCACATGAAACTGCTCAGTTTTAAAGTTGTAGCTACAAATACACCAACTATTGGATTAATAAGAGCACTTGTTGCTAATGGAGTACTTGAAACTGGAACAATCGGTAGTAGTTAAGTACTTGAAATTAAACTAGAGCAACGGTGACTAGTGAAGTACTTGAAACTAGAACAGTGATGGCTGGTGGAGTAATTAAAACTAGTACAGTTGTTAGTAGTGAAATAATTTTGGTACGACGTTGCTTCATTTAGGGGTAAGTTTTGATGGCCTTACCTAAAAGTGCACAGCAATTATTTTACCCTTTTAACAGTTATAGCAAAATATTCAAATGGATGGAAAGAGAAATACAAAGGAATTTTAAAAGAAAACCATATTTAATACCTGTTGAAAGTTTATTTTCTAACATAACATGTTGGCTCATATCAAATTTAATCTCAATAGCATTGCTTTCATCTTAGACTTTATTTGCAGCACTTGAAATTTGATTCTCAGTACTTGTAACAGTTTCATCAGATGCAACATCAATAGCAGTTGCTGCAACAGCTACAACCTCATCTTCAACCTTATCTAGAGGCAGTTCCTCTTGTTGTGACTTTTTTAATATTATAATGGTGGCAAGAATTTTCTTTACATGTCCTCTTCATCTTGGTGGTGTTCTGCTTCTTGTCTCCCGCAGGACCTTCATCAACAATTTTCTTTCGTTTCTTCTTTGGTTCTCCTGGAATCTTCTTATACTTGGGTGTTTGCGGTCTATTAGGATGCGTTTGTTTCTGAGAACAGGATTGTAACACCCTACCATACAGAGACTTATGCTTAAGTCATAATTCAGAGATGGCAAGGTATTACGACCTCTGCCCACTTTGGGTCCGGTTGGCCCGGTTTGGCCCGTTCGGTCCAATCTTGGTCCGATTTCTATAAAATTGGTACCGAAATTCTCGTCTCAATTTCCTCTATCACATTTAGCCATAAAAATAACATTTTTGGCTTTCTAGAATAAATTCTCATTTATGGGTTAATTAGCCGTTAATTAACCGGATCTTACAAGGATAGGACAAGACATGAGAATAGGATAGGACAAGATACTGATGGACAGACACACAAAGTTTTGTGTTCTTGTATTCTGTTTGGTGATAAACTAGAACAAATTATGAAAATCTAATTTATTCTCATTTTTTTTCATTCAAAAAATTTGAGATGAAAAATATAACAATAAAAAATTTAATTATGAAAAATTAACAAGAATAATGAAAGAAAAAATGAAAAATAAGTTGTTTCCCTTGTTAGTGTCTCTGTGTCCTTTCTGTCAGGATGGACACAAAAATACACTAATTCAGTGTCTCTGGACACATTGTCTCTGTCCATGTCTCTTCTGTCAAACACGATTTTGTGTCTCTGTCTCTCTATTCCAGTGTTTTGTCTCTGTAAACAAACACAGTCTTATAGATTAACTTTTTTCATAATGCCTGGCCAGAAAGAGCATTGATATGGAATGCATGTGTCATTTTATGCATTCATTGTACACATGCACCAATTCATTGTTTTTTTTAGCATGGAAGTACATCTCCAGAAGCTCGGTATCAGAATTGAGTTCTCTTAAACCAGTCTCCAATGATCTGTTAGGAGTCAACCACCAACAATGCTCCATTTTATCATATTCAACCTGTTTGTAGTAGTCTCTGATAAAGAACATATCTAACAGATTTGGATCAAGTCTAGGCATTTCTGAAGTATGGTCTTTATTGTATGAAATGACACCATCCACACTCATCATAAAGGATTCCTATGGTGATACACAATAGTAATCAAAAGACATCTGTAAGTAAAAATTGATCATTAACATCATAATCTTCAAA
>NC_029788.2:119806152-119808475 GCF_000816755.2 Arachis ipaensis
TTGAGGCACCATCAACTAAGAACGTACAATTAACCTAAACTCTAACCTACCATAAAAACTAATAAACTAAATACAAAACTACTTTTATTTACAGCACATTCCCAAAATAGTTATCATGATCACAACAAACAAAATAAACAATAAACTAAATACAAAACTACTTTTATTTACAGCACATTCCCAAAATAGTTATCATGATCACAACAAACAAAAATAAACATAAAACATCAGCAAGATGAGGCACCATCAACTAAGAACGTACAATTAACCTAAACTCTAACCTACCATAAAAACTAATAAACTAAATACAAAACTACTTTTATTTACAGCACATTCCCAAAATAGTTATCATGATCACAACAAACAAAAATAAACAAAAAAAATAAAACATCACAAAAAGCAAACCTTAACACAAACTCACCGACAAAATACAAATGCAAAAAAAAAGATAAATGAATGGATATTGACTTAACAATGCAAAAAAAAAATGAAGAAAAAATCTATGATCAAGAAAAATAGAGTAGTTAATGTGTATTTAGTTTTTTATTTTATTTTAGTATCTCTATCAATCAAAATGCTTCTCCTTAGACCACTCTGGACAGAAATGAGATGATTCCAGTGTGGTTATTTTCTTTCAAAAAAAACACCAAAAAAATTTCTTTTAAAATGGCGCTATTGAAGAAAATAAGGAGAAGAAGAAGAGACTTCGTGAGAGATATAAAATAATACTCTAACATATTAAAATCCCTCGAAATATCCTAAACGATATCATTTCTATTCTATTTAGACGTCAAAAATAAAACAGCGACGTTTTATCAGTTTAGTGTGGCCTCCGTCTAACCACCTCATCATTCCATGAATCAATATTATTACCATTAAAGATAAAGTTAAAACAATTGTAAGTTGAAGAATAAAATTAAAATTTAATTACAAGTTTAGAGACCAGTTTAAAATTTAACTATTTTTTAATTATACACCACAAATCATAATGGCAAATTATTTGTTTAGTTCTTAGATCATAAATTAAAGTACATATTGCTAGGGCTGCACGCAGATCGGATCGGATCGGATATGGCCAAAATTTCGATCCGATCCGCACTAAAATCATTGGATCGGATCGGATCCAATATCCGCAGTTTTTTTAAGGTTGGATCCGATCCGCACATTTGCGGATTGGATCGGATCGGATATCGGATATATCCGCAAAACACAAAATTATTTTTAAAAGCTTATTTTTATTAAAAAAATATCAATGAAGTTCATTTTTTCTATTCTTTTAAATATGTTTACTCTTAAAATAATATTAAATATACTTTTTTTAAATAATAAATTAAAATAATAAATAATTATTAGTTTAAATAAAACATAAAAATAATATTTATTTATTTATTTCTTTATTTTTGCGGATATGCGGATACCAACACAAAATCCGCAATCCGATCCGATTAGTGTGCGGATCCAATCCGATCTGATCCGAAAGCCTTGCGGATCGGATCTATATCCGCAATTCTCGGATCGGATTCGGATAAATACCGCGGATATGCGGATCGGATCCGATCCATGAACACCCCTACATATTGCGATCTACATGTTTAAATATAGGTGATTTATATGGTACAGAGGTATTTTTATAGAGATAGAATAGAAGCAGCTTCAGATTGACACGTAGCAAAAAAGACAAAGGACGAAGCAGAAGGAAATGGCTCTACAGTTGAGCCGCGCAGCGCATGGAAGATCCGTTAGAAGAATGAGAGCACGTTATTAGTGGATGCATGGAAAACAATTCTGTTTGCTTCGTTGGGTTTTCATTTGTGCCTGAAAAGCCCTGACAAAAAAGAAAGAAAGCGGCTCTACAGTTGAGCCGCGCAGCGCATGGAAGATCCGTTAGAAGAATGAGAGCACGTTATTAGTGGATGCATGAAAAACAATTCTGTTTGCTTCGTTGGGTTTTCATTTGTGCCTGAAAAGCCCTGACAAAAAAGAAAGAAAGCGGCTCTACAGTTGAGCCGCGCTTGTGCCTGAAAAGCCCTGACAAAAAAGAAAGAAAGCGGGGCTTGTTCATGAAAACATTGTTAGGAGGATGTATTCACCAAAGAAAATTTGTCATCTTTTTGTTAATTTTTTTTAATCTATTATCTATTATCTCTATTACTCATCTATTATATTTATTTATTTTATTATATAAAAATTAAATTTCTACACTTAATGATAGAATTGATATGACATATTTTAAAAAATATTTTTAATTTAATTATTTTAATTCATCAAATACAATTTATTATAATGACTTAATTATATTAACTAATTAATTTAATTAAATACA